>NW_022589707.1:75962869-75990609 GCF_004348235.1 Phoca vitulina
CTTTTCTGGTTCCATACAAATTTTAGGATTATTTGTTCCATTTCTTTGAAAAAAGTGGATGGTATTTTGATGGGGATTGCATTGAATGTGTAGATTGCTCTAGGTAGCATTGACATCTTCACAATATTTGTTCTTCCAATCCATGAGCATGGAACGTTTTTCCATTTCTTTGTGTCTTCCTCAATTTCTTTCATGAGTATTTTATAGTTTTCTGAGTGCAGATCCTTTGCCTCTTTGGTTAGATTTATTCCTAGGTATCTTATGGTTTTGGGTGCAATTGTAAATGGGATCGACTCCTTAATTTCTCTTTCTTCTGCCTTGTTGGTGTATAGGAATGCCACTGACTTCTGTGCATTGATTTTATATCCTGCCACTTTACTGAATTCCTGTATGAGTTCTAGTAGTTTTGGGGTGGAGTCTTTTGGGTTTTCCACATAAAGTATCATATCATCTGCAAAGAGTGAGAGTTTGACTTCTTCTTTGCCGATTTGGATGCCTTTTATTTCTTTTTATTGTCTGATTGCTGTGGCTAGGACTTCTAATACTATGTTGAGTAGCTGTGGTGATAGTGGACATCCCTGCCGCGTTCCTGACCTTAGGGGGAAAGCTCTCAGTTTTTCCCCATTGAGAATGATATTCGCTGTAGGTTTTTCATAGATGGCTTTTATGATATTGAGGTATGTACTCTCTATCCCTGTACTCTGAAGAGTTTTGATCAAGAAAGGATGCTGTACTTTGTCAAATGCTTTTTCTGCATCTATTGAGAGGATCATATGATTCTTGATCTTTCTTTTGTTAATGTATTGTATCACGTTGATTGATTTGCAGATGTTGAACCAACCTTGCAGCCCAGGGATAAATCCCACTTGGTCGTGGTGAATAATCCTTTTAATGTACTGTTGGATCCTATTGGCTAGTATTTTGGTGAGAATTTTTGCATCCGTGTTCATCAAGGATATTGGTCTGTAATTCTCCTTTTTGATGGGGTCTTTGTCTGATTTGGGGATCAAGGTAATGGTGACCTCATAAAACGAGTTTGGAAGTTTTCCTTCCATTTCTATTTTTTGGAATAGTTTCAGAAGAATAGGTATTAATTCTTCTTTAAATGTTTGGTAGAATTCCCCTGGGAAGCCAGCTGGCCCTGGGCTTTTGTTTGTTGGGAGATTTTTGATGACTGCTTCCATTTCCGTAGTGGTATAGGTCTGTTCAGGTTTTCTATTTCTTCCTGGTTCAATTTTGGTAGTTGATACATC
The DNA here is from genome assembly GCF_004348235.1 of Phoca vitulina. Taxonomy (NCBI): domain Eukaryota; kingdom Metazoa; phylum Chordata; class Mammalia; order Carnivora; family Phocidae; genus Phoca; species Phoca vitulina. Next base: position 75,964,123 of record NW_022589707.1, read on the forward strand.
TCTAGGAATGCATCCATTTCTTCCAGGTTATCTAATTTGCTGGCATAGTGTTGCTCATAATATGTTCTTATAGTTGTTTGTATTTCTTTGGTGTTGGTTGTGATCTCTCCTCTTTCATTCATGATTTTGTTGATTTGAGTCATTTCTCTTTACTTTTTGATAAGTCTGGCCAGGGGTTTATCAATCTTGTTAATTCTTTCAAAGAACCAGCTCCTAGTTTTGTTGATCTGTTCTACTGTTCTTTTAGTTTCTATTTCACTGATTTCTGCTCTGATCTTTATTATTTCTCTTCTCCTGCTGGGTTTAGGCTTTATTTGCTGTTCTTTCTCCAGCTCCTTTAGGTGTAGGGTTAGGTTGTGTACTTGAGACCTTTCTTGTTTCTTGAGAAAGGCTTGTATTGCTATATACTTTCCTCTTAGGACTGCCTTTGCTGCATCCCAAAGATTTTGAACAGTTGTGTTTTCATTTTCATTGGTTTCCACGAATTTTTTAAATTCTTCTTTAATTTCCTGGTTGACCCATTCATTCTTCTGTAGGATGCTCTTTAGCCTCCATGTATTTGAGTTCTTTCTGACTTTCCTCTTGTGATTGAATTCTAGTTTCAAAGCATTGTGGTCTGAAAATAGGCAGGGGATGATCCCTATCTTTTGGTACCGGTTGAGACCTGATTTATGACCTAGGATGTGATCAATTCTGGAGAATGTTCCATGGGCACTAGAGAAGAATGTATATTCCGTTGCTTTGGGATTGAATGTTCTGTATATGTCTGTGAAGTCCATTTGGTGCAGTGTGTCATTTAAAGTCTTTATTTCCTTGTTGATCTTTTGCTTAGATGATCTGTCCATTTCAGTGAGGGGGGTGTTAAAGTCCCCCACTATTATTGTATTGTTGTCGATGTGTTTCTTTGCTTTTGATATTAATTACCTTATATAATTGGCTGCTCCCATGTTAGGGGCATAGATATTTACAATTGTTAGATCTTCTTGTTGGATAGACCCTTTAAGTAGGATACAGTGTCCTTCTTCATCTCTTATTACAGTCTTTGGTTTAAAATCTAACTTGTCTGATATAAGGATTGCCACCCCAGCTTTCTTTTGGTGTCCATTAGCATGGTAAATGGTTTTCCACCCCCTCACTTTCAATCTGGGGGTGTCTTTGGGTCTAAAATGAGTCTCTTGCAGACAGCATATCGATGGGTCTTGTTTTTTAATCCAATCTGATAGGTTGTGTCTTTTGATTGGGGCATTTAGCCCATTTACATTCAGGGTAACTATTGAAAGATATGAATTTAGTGCCATTGTATTGCCTGTAAGGTGACTGTTACTGTGTATTGTCTGTGTTCCTTTCTGGTCTATCTTACTTTTAGGCTCTCTCTTTGCTTAGAGGACCCCTTTCAATATTTCTTGTAGGGCTGGTTTCATGTTTGCAAATTCCTTCTAGTTTTTGTTTGTCCTGGAAGCTTTTTATCTCTCCTTCTATTTTCAATGAGAGCCTAGCTGGATATAGTATTCTTGGCTGCATATTTTTCTCCTTTAGTGCTCTGAATATGTCCTGCCAGTCCTTTCTGCCTGCCAGGTCTCTGTGGATAGGTCTGTTGCCAATCTAATGTTTCTACCATTGTAGGTTACATATCTCTTCTTCTGAGCTGCTTTCAGGATTTTCTCTTTGTCTCTGAGACTCGGAAGTTTTACTATTGGATGTCGGGGTGTTGACCTATTTTTATTGATTTTGGGAGGGGTTCTCTGTGCTTCCTGGATTTTGATGCCTGTTTCCTTCCCCAAATTAGGGAAGTTCTCTGCTATAATTTGCTCCAATATACCTTCTGCCCCTCTCTCTCTTTCTTCTTCTTCTGGATCCCAATTATTCTAATGTTGTTTCGTCTTATGGTATTGCTTATCTCTCGAATTCTGCCCTCGTGATCCAGTAGTTGTTTATCTCTCTTTTTCTCAGCTTCTTAGTTTCCATCATTTGGTCTTCTATCTCACTGATTCTTTCTTCTGCCTCATTTATCCTAGCAGTTAGCGCCCCCATATTTGATTGCACCTCATTAATAGCCTTTTTGATTTCTACTTGGTTAGATTTTAGTTCTTTTACTTCTTCAGAAAGGGTTTCTCTAATAACTTCCATGCTTTTTTCAAGCCCAGCTAGTATCTTTAAAAGTGATGATTCTGAACTCTAGATCCGACATCGTACTAATGTCTGTATTGAGTAGGTCCCTGGCAGTCGGTACTACCTCTTGTTCTTTTTGTTGAGGTGATTTTTTCCGTCTTGTCATTTTGTCCAGAGGAGAATAGATTAATGAGAGAACAAAATCTAACTGGGTAACAACGTCCCCAGAAAGTATACTCTAAACAAATTAGAAAGACCTGAAGCAGTGGGAAAAGAAAGGGAAAGAGAGAAAAAAGAAAAAGATAAAGATAAAAACAAACAAAAACAGAACAAAACAAAAAAAAACAGAATATGATCAAATATGATCAGGCTGGTACATAGATCAGTGCCACACACTAGATTTTGGGTGTATTTTAGTCTGTTAGAAGAAAGTGCCTCCCAAAATTTTAAAGAAAGAAAAACTTATATATGTACAAAAATAAGGGTTGATATGATGAAGGGATGGAATATGACTGTAAAGATGAAAATTATAAAAAATTTTATAAAGGGAATTAATAAGAAGTTGTTTGAAAAAAGAAAGAAGAGGATTTAAAAAAAAAAGGGATAGAATGTGATCAGGCAGGGGAGTAGAAAAAAACCATACACTAGAGATTTAGGGTTTATTTTGATCTGTTAGAAGAAACTATCTCAAAATTTTAAAGAGAGAACAACTTATTTATATATATGCCAAAAATATGGGTAACTACTATGAAGGGATAGAATATGACTCTAAAATGAAAAATAAGAATGTTTTTTAAAAAAGGGATTGATAAGATAGATGTTGGTTGAAAAAGGGAAAGAAAAATTCAAAGAAACAAAAAAAAAGACTTTTAAAAAAAATTAACTTTGAAAGACTACAGAATCATGGTAAAAAAGCCATGGATTCTATGTGCAGTATTCCCCTAGCACTGGAGTTCTGCTGTTCTCGTTGATCGGTAAACTTGGTCTTAGCTGGCTGTTCTTGCTGATCTTCTGGGGGAGGGGCCTGTTGCCCTGGTTCCCAAATGTCTTTGCTGGAGGCGGAATTGCCCCGCCCTTGCCCGGTCCGGGATAAGTAATCTGCTCGGGTTTGCTCTCCGGAGCTTTTGTTCCCTGCAAGCTTTCCGTACAGCTTTGGAGGCCGAGAGTGAAAATGGCGGCCTCCCAATCTCCGCCCCGGAGGAGCCGAGAACTCGGGGCCCCGCTCCTCAGTGTGCTCCCAGAGAAAAGCAGTCAGTCACTCCCGTCTCTCCAGTCTCCGGCCGCACTCCGCGCTCACCGGGCCTGTGACCGCACATTTCTATCTCTGGCACCCGACCTCGGGTGGAGTCTCCAAACCCAGCAGATCCCTGTGGTGCGCTCCCGCGCCTCTCCTCCCGGGGGAGGAAGGTGAGTCTCCCTGGATCTGCCGCTTGTTGGGTCCCTGCTGGAAAAGCAGTGGCCCGACTGTGCTGCGGATCATGGTTTATGGCAACCCCGAGCTGAGAGCCTGCTCCTCGGTTCCATCTCTGCAGCCGGCTTCCCCACTCCGATCCCTGGGAGCTCTGCTGCGCTCAGGCACCCCCGGTCTTTCTGTGATCCCGAGGGTCCTGAGACCACACTGTCCAGCGAGGGTTCCACCCCCTGCTTAGCCACTGGAGCAACGTCCCTCAGTGGAGCAGACTTCTAAAAGTTCCAATTTTGTGCTCTGCGGCTCTATCACTTGCCAGAAGCGGCCGTCGGAGGCCCCGCCGTCTGTCCTCCCGAATATTGCCTCAGATTCACTTCTCCGCACGTCCTACCTTCCAGAAAGTGGTCGCTTTTCTGTTCAGAGTTATTGCTATTCTTTTCTTCGATCTCCTGTTGAGTTCGTAGGTGTTCAGAATGGTTTGATCCCTATCCAGCTGAATTCCTGAGACCAGACGAAATCCAGGTCTCCTACTCCTCCGCCATCTTGCTCCGCCCCCCCCCTTTTTTAAGATTTTATTTATTTATTTGAGAGAGAGAGAGTGAATGAGAGAGGGAGAGAAGGAGCAGAGGGAGAGGGAGAAGCAGATTCCCCATTGAGCAGGGAGCCCAACATGGGGCTCGAGCCCACCAACACCGGGCTCGATCCTCGGACTTCAGGATCATGACCCGAGCCAAAGGCAGATGCTTTACCAACTGAGCCATCCAGGCACCCCTTGATTACTGTACTTTAACACTAACTGTCCCTAAGACACAACAATTTTTTTCTATTTTAACAAAAATTTCAATATACATTATTAAAGACAACAAAAACAACAAAAGGTCAGAACCAAAATGATTATTTGAGTTGAGTTTAAAGAAAGACTTCCTTCACTTAGGTGATCAAATGGTTTAAAATCTCTAGGAAACATAAGACTATATACCTCCCTTGCATTAAGTAAAGTTACATCTCGAAACACATTTGCCGTTAGTCCATCACCTTCTGTGCATTTCCAGTGTAGATAATACATGAAAGTTCTGTGTCTGAGATTGTTTTACCAATACAGAAACAAAGACTGGAGCAGATGCAAAAGAAGAGTTCTGTAGATCGAACAGATCTAAGAATATCCTTCAACCAGACCTTCTAAACCTGGACTTGTGGTTCAAATATCTCCTAGCTTCTAGTATTTTTCATGAAACCATTTTTTTTTTTTTGAAATTTCATGTACTTAACGAATTTTTGTCTTCTCTTACAGTCATTACTCATAATCATTTCTTGCAGTAAACAAAATAACTACACCCAGCTGTAGCCTATTTCCACCCAAAAGTTCTTTGGAACTATAGAAATGTTACAGTGATTCCAGATTTTAGAAAATTAAAAAAATTATATTTTGGCTGGCTACTGGTAATAAAAATGACAAATTAAATTCCTACATTCTTGACCATATGCTTACTACTTTGAGTATTAAACATTTTCTTTATAAACTCTTTCCTTTGACTAATGTCCTTTACTGCAGGCTTAATTTTACTAATAGATCCTCTGAAAGCTACAGATAGACTGTTTTTACTTCAAGAGTTTTATATATTTTAAAAATTTAACACTTGATACTAGATTTATGGATGAGAAATAAATTTAAAGTTGATGCTCCACTTTGAGAACGGGTAATGTGCCCTATAATCTTATGTTGATTGAAATCAAGAGAATGATAGATAATGTTTGCTTAGCAAGTACTGTTTTAAAGCATGAAAAGGTACATACTAAAAATAATTGCATTTGGCATCCACTTTTCTTCATGATGATTCACTAGGTCAAAAGATTTCATTTTTACTAAAATAAATTTCAGCTGAGGGCTAAAATGATGTATTAGAGTTGGTGCCATCATTTTCTGGTACTTTCTTGTAATATGACAATATGATTGCATATTAGGTTAATATTCTATACAGTTTCATACCTTGGTGAATACATCATAGATAGTAAGGATTATTTTAATTTTATATTTGATGGTTCTTTTCTGTGCGTTGATTGCTAACGATAAAATTTGTGATGATAGATCTAAATCAATTTTAATATAACATTTACACGATACTCATGCAATCATCATATACTTTAACTTCAAACAAACTTTTTGTCACAAAAATGTGATGTATACCATTTTTATTATAAATGGAATAAACTGAGTATACATTTTACATAAGGAAGCCAAAGCAGTAAATATTTTTTTTATAAAGACACCTTTAATCAAGACATAAAACTTGACCTCGAGATGCCACCAATTATCCATTGTGACTGAAATGTAATGAGTTAGCATAATTTATAAAATCTGCTAATTGCCCTTCATGGTCATGGATATTAATCCAGCTCTTAATATAAATAAGTCATGGAGCCTGTTAAACATTTAATGTAGAAAAATTAGGCATTTTTGAGACATAATGGGATCTTATTATTGTGTTGTGCAATTCCTGGTTTATAGTCTCTCCAGAAGTGCTTTTTATTTGCATCCGTTTTGTTTATCAATGAGCAAATACCTATTGTATACCTACTAGGTGTCAGATTCTGCTCTCTCACGGAACTTACATCCTAACAACTTAAACAGTAAACAAACAGGGAAATATATAACGTAATTTAGGTAGTGGTCACTGCTATGCAAACAAGTAGAGAAGGAGAACAGTGAATGTTGACAGTGGGGTTGTGGGAGATAAGCAAGTTTAGACAGGGTGAGGAGTAATATTTGAGCAGAGATATGAACCAAGTAAAACAGGGGAAAGGAAAGTAATTCTAAACATGATCATTTAAGAATGAGGGATAGGTTTGTTGCAGTTCCTTGGTGATTTGTATCATGCTTATAAAGAACATGATTGCTATCTCTAACTCTTAGCATGCTGATAAGGTGATAGTTGTTTAGAAAGAATGGTAGTGATTTATTGAGATTCCATTTCTGAGAGTCACTTGTGAAGGTAATCAGTGATAAGTTCCATATCAGTATTCCAGGCTTTTGCAATTTCATCATGGACTGTGACAACATATTTGCATACAAATTATCCTGCAGTGTTGTAATATAAATAATCCAAGTCATATAAATTGAAAAGCATCATCCTAAAAGAGATTTGGGGGAACTTTATCTTCAAGGAGAATTCTGGGATTTTTGTTCTAAGATCCTCACTATTGACTGATTTTAAGTCGATCATAAGATCAATTGTTTGAGAAAGATATGCCGTAATACCACTCACATCAGTAGATTCTGTCTCCTTTTACCTCCTTTTTTGTTCTTTCATCCAACATGTAATTGATTCCACATGGTCTGCCACGTTGCCATGCCCTTACAAAACAAAATATCTACTTGTCCCTGCAATCTAATCTCTGTCAATGCTGCTTCCATTTTCTTAATCACTCAGCTGGAAATCTTGGTGAAATCTTTGAGTCTTCCTTGGCCAAATCCACATCTATTTCAGTCACCAACTCCTGTCCACTCATGTTTTGTTTTCTCAAGAATTAAGCTCAGGGGGCACCTGGGTGGCTTAGCCGGCTGGGCGTCGGACTCCTGATTTTGGCTCAGGTCATGATCTCGGAGTCCTGGTATCAAGCCCCACATGGGCTCCATGCTCAGCAGGGACTCTGCTTCAGATTCTTTCCCTCTGCCCCTCCCCCCACTCATGCTTGTGCTCTGCAAATGCTCTCTCTCTCTCTCAAATAAAGAAATAATTTTAAAAAAAAAAAAAAAAGAATTTGGGGCACCTGGGTGGCTCAGTTGGTTTAAGCATCTACCTTTGGCTCAGGTCACCATCCCAGGGTCCTGGGATTGAGCCCTGTATTGGGCTCCCTATTCAGCGGGGAGCCTGCTTCTCCCTCCCTTCTGCCCCTCCTTCCCCCCACCCCCGCTCCTGCTCTCTCTCTTGCACTCTCTCTCTCTCTTAAATAAATAAATAAAATCTTTAAAAAAAATTAAGTTCAGCATCTTGCATGTAAGACTAGAGTCTGAACTTAAAGCAAAGCTTCAGAGCTTTCTTGGGGCTCAGGACCATGGAGGATGTGACACACTTCTCTCAGCAGGAATGGCTCATCCTCAGAAATAGGGATACATATGTGTCATATGTAAAATAACCAGGTAATTCTGATAGATCTCTTTTGGGGATATGCTCCCTTGTCTGTACACTCTTCTCCCTTCTAGTTGCTTATTTCTAGAATGGCAGAGGTATTCTTAGCACAGAATGAAGAGACCTAAGTAAATGTTGTAGCTCTGTTGTATGTTTAGCCAAGTCAGTTAATCTCTGACCTGCTTTAGTCATTTATAAATTAAAACACTACTCTGTTTACCATTTACAGTTCTTATGTTGGACAAATGCAGTGATAAATACTAAAAATCTTTGAAATAAATAATATTCTACACACAGAAAGGAAAATAGTATTATTGTAGTTAATTAACATTGAGTGAATGAAACTTTAAATAGTCTAATTTTACTACTTTAGACCTCACATTCTGTATTTTACATTAAAGAATTTGAATTAAAAATTAGTTCTCAAATGATATCCCCTCTCACTGCAAAACAGAATTGCCTGACTTGAAGCTAGAATCAAAAGAATATAAGTATTTCGAGTCAAGTATAATGATAGCTACAAAATCAATAAAGACTGCACATTGGAGAGGGTCTTTATTTAAAATGGTGTTTTTTGTCAAATATAAACCCCCATCTTTAGTAAATCATCTCTAAAATCAGCCTTCTTTAATGAATTGTTTCAAATATTTTTACTATTAGCAAAATTAGTAACTGCCATGTTGATATTATTAAAAAAGATAATTCTCAGGTCAATGGACACTTTATTTTCAAAGTAATGAAAATTCTAGGCATTCCTCCAGATTTTTTAAGAGTTAACCATTAGATATTACCTTTAAAAGTGTTACTCATCAGGGGTGCCTGGGTGTCTCAGTTCGTTAAGTGTCTTACTCTTGATTTCAGCTCAGGTCATGATCTCAGGGTCCTGAGATCCAGACTGGGTCAGGTTCCGTGCTCGGTGGGGAGTCTGCTTGAAATTCTCTCCCTCTGCACCCCCCAACCCCTGCAATGCACCTGCATGTGCTCTCTCTCTCTCAAATAAATAAATCTTTTTAAAAAGTGTTACTCATCAAAAACTAGAAATCATTGTTCTCTTTTGTAAAAATTATTATGCAGAGTGGAGACTTAAAATCATTGTCTTTCTTTGCTGTGGTATTATTTTAAGGAGTATATAATAAAAGTACATGGCTGAGCGATCAATGTTAATATTATCCCAGATAATATTAAAGATTCTTGGTCACATACTTCCTAAAGCATAAAATAAACATATTACAAAATATATTTGTTTTTTATACTTATTTCAAGAACAAAATTATTTCTCTTATATTATAGAGGTGATTATTTGACAAAAGAAAGTAAACTTTCATTCAAATGAGATATTTACACCACAGGGTTAACCAAATAAAAGCCACTTTTATGACCTAGCAAATGGCTCATAGTATCAGTCCAAAAAAGAAATCTGAACATCCATAAATCATACTGGCTATGTATTGTTGCATTCATATATTTGAAACATTTACTAATACTAGGAAAATCATAAGTCATCAGTTGAGCAGGAATGTAATTCAACTAATATTTATTGAGTACAAATCAATTATAAGGCATTGTGCTAGGGTTTAAAGAATAAAAATTGCACTAGGCAAGAAAATGAAGTTTGTTGCAAATGAAGAATAGCAACATTTAATCCCTACTGTCCCCTGATTTTCATAATATAATGGTGATGCTCTGTGATAAATGATAGTGGGCAGCATAAAAATCTTTTCTATTTCTTGGGCCTAGACACAGAAAGTACTTACCTTCAGCTCCTTTTAATACACCCACCTCTTTAATAACACCCCAAAATGTGAAATCATGTAGCATATATGTGTGTGTTTCCCCCCTTATCAGATTTGTTTTTTTATTCTCCTCTGCTGTCATTTCTTTCCTAAAGCAATAAAAACTAATTTCCTATGAAGTCTGTAGCCTCTACATTTTTTTCTTGATTTCAAAATATATTTTTAGGTAAACAGTCACATAACATTTTCATAAAATATTGTTAAGAATAAATAATAGAAGTTCAGTAAAAATGGAAGTTTAAAGAAATATTTTCAGTAGATTTTTGTTGCAAACAATTCAAGGCATGAGCTGGGTTCACTTAAGATGGCAACCTCTAAATATCCTTTTGTAAGCTCAAAAATCATGCACAATTTTATATGTAATTGGGATAGAAAGCAATCAAGAATGCCTTTGGTTAATTGTGCGTTCTTTCTTCTTTCCTATTGCTGGCTCAGTCTTTCCTATAATTCTACAGGCAATACAGCCCCAGATGTCTAAAAATGAATTTTTAGGAAATTTTAATTGATAGCCTTCAGATATGGATAATTGAATTTACCAATCTATAGCTCTATGCCTGGCAAGTGTATAAATAGCCCCTAGAACTCTAGTTGGAGGAAGTAATTCTATAATTCAGTAAAAGTCCATTATAATATAACTCACTTCCAGGGTCTTTGACTATACTTCTTGCTTGATTCATATACTTCTCTTTCGGGTAGTTGGGGGGGGGGCACAGCGATGTTGGCCACTTGGCAGCAGGCATGGTTTTCTCTTCCAGCTTTCACTGCTTGAGAGTTTTTTTCCCTCCTACTTCCCTTTCCACTGCAATCTAGGATATCGTTTGGGTTCAGTCTCTCAAACCCAGCTCCTGCTTCCCATTTCTCTCTTGAGTCAGATCAGGACCTTGGCCTTCAGTGGCGAAAGTAGAACAACCTAGGGGCACAAGAATGATAACGAAATCTTCCCTCTATGTCCTTCCTTACTCTGCCTCCACCCTCATAGCCCCCAATGGCTATTTTCTTACTTCTTATTATCCACCCACTTTTTCCCTAACACGCATCTATCCATGCATGCACAGAAACACACACCCTATTCCTCGAATGACATATTTAACTGAGTTAGGTGAGCTTAGGTTTCTTCTGCAATCTGAAAATACTTTCCAGGCTTTGTAACCATCAATTTTCCACTATTACCCACTGACCTTGTCTTTCCTACAGGGTCTATACTATGTTTATAATGTATACTATGTATGCGATCCTTATGTATTGCACAGGAGAGGGGGATGGGTAGATAAAATGGCTAGGGGCTTACAAATTTTTGTGGGGAAAGGCATTTCAGATTTTTTTCATAATTTTATGAGTAATAAAGGTTTTGTTTTTAGAGGTGAGGGGGAGGGAATAGGGAAAGAACCTTAAGCAGGCTCCACACCCAGCGTGGAGCCCGATAAGGGACTCAACCTCACAACCCTGAGATCATGACCTGAGCTGAAATCATTTTTAAGAATGCCCAGGAAATTTCAAATTGATTTTGTGTTTGTTTCTAAAATAGGAACTATGGAAAGAGATTACAGCCCATTTTATAGTGAAATCAGATCAAATGGATGATGGCAACACAAACTGATGCCCGTAGGACCTCAGAATAAACTGTGGGCTGAGCAACTCCAAAGAAAAAGAGTTTGGGCTGAGCAGGGCTATGAGGAAATACATCAGCAGAATGTTCATGGTCCCATAAGCATTTATACAAGGATATATGGAATTGTCCTCCAATAGGCTGCACCACCCTCTACCTACTCCTAACCCATCGTTGCCCTGAGGAATCTTTAAGGATATGAGCAAGAATCCCCACGAGGGTCTTGGAGCTGAGTGTTCCATTCGAATTCTTCTTGAAAGACGTGTTTTGAATTTTTAGAACCTGTCAGCCAAACTTGGAACTATAACTCTCATCCCCCTGCCCCCACCTCCCAGGAAGCATTGTTATACATGCCAATTGTAACAATTATGTGTTTCCAATATACCATGAATAATGTATTTCAGGTGCCTAATTAATTTAAGAGACTTATAGATGGGCCAAAGACATAATTATAATAAGCTACATTATTTCTATGGGAAAAAAAAAAACACATTCTGCATTCCAAATAAACTTTTGGAACACATTCCTCATTATTCGAAGTCAGCCTGTGGCAATTCAAATCATGTGCCCAGAATTCTCATAACTTCATTAGTCCTGGTCCATCGTGACACAGCCTATAGAGGATATATTAGTCTGTTCTTTGGAACCAGTTTTGTCAGGGAATTTCTTTGTAATGTCATTGTAAAATGGGCTCATAAATAAAGCTGTGAGTTTGGTTTGTTTTTTTTTTTTAAATCAGTTTGGGCAATGTGGTCTGTGTCATGATACTTTCCAGCATGAAGACATTTGGAGTAGACCATCTATTGCATCAGGTCATCTGGGAGTTTTAAGTTGCAGCAGGTTAGCAAAAAATTAAATGAAAGGACTGACCTTGTTTCATAGTTCTGAAAACATGAGACAATGTCTTATGTTTACAGATCTATTCCTGACAATACTCATCAGTTTTATTCACAATATCATCTTTTTAAAAATACAATTTTTCCGTTGACTTGAGGATAATAGCTTGCTAATATAAAATGAAATAAGCTTGGGCATCCATTGTTTAAGTATCATTCACATGTTCACTTTTAATAAGTGAGTGTGTGGGCGCCTGGGTGGCTCAGTTGGTTAAGCGACTGCCTTCGGCTCAGGTCATGATCCTGGACTCCCGGGATCGAGTCCCACATTGGGCTCCCTGCTCGGCAGGGAGTCTGCTTCTACCTCTGACCCTCCTCCCTCTCATGCTCTCTGTCTCTCATTCTCTCTCTCGCAAATAAATAAAATCTTAAAAAAAATTAAAAAAAAAAAAAAGTGTGTGTCAGACATACCTAATATGAGCCATTTGTTTTATGCTTTTAAAAATTAATGTGGGTAAATGCTTGGATTTTCCAAGAAAAAGAATTGTGATATTTGTATCACTACATTTTTTTAAATTTACACTTAAACTTGGGCAAATAGTTTAAAAGGCAATAAACCAAGACCCCAAGTGAAAAAAGTTTCCTGGCGAATTATGCAGATATTTTGGACAATAGTTTCTTTCTTTGACCTTAGTAATTTTACATGAAAACTTTATAGAGTGTTGCAGTTTATAAATCTTTAATTAAAGATTTCAAATCCATTCATAACTATCCTAATACATTGTTTTTCCCTTTAAACTTATAGTGGTATAATCTCTGATTAAAAAAAATAGATTGAATTTGGGTCAGATTACTTTTTGGCCATATGTCCTTTTTTCTTATGTTATGTTTAATTTGTTGTGACATCCTGCTTTTTATAAAGAACATTTAATGTTTAAGAGTTAGGTGAGCCAAAGAAATTAATAGAAAATACCCTATTCCTGCACTGAGTTAACCATCTTGAAATATTATAGAAAATTTAGATACACTTGAGTTTGTTTTCAACTATGTGCCCGTCCTTTACATTTCTTGAAAATTTGGAGTAATGCTTGTACAACACTTAGCACAATGCCAGACATGTACCAAGTATTTGTTTCTTCTTCTCTATGGGAACTTATAATCATAACTATAAGAACAACTCTAACATTTACTTTGAGACCAAGGCTAATAATGAAAAATGAAACTCAATAATAATATCCCATCTGTGCAATAGTAGGGGAAAGGAAATGATAAAAAGCCATTTTCAATAGAGCTGGAGAATATTATAAACCACTTACATTTATCTCTGTCATTTTCTCTGAAACAGCAATTATTCTCTCTAGTTTTGAATCTCCTAATGATCTGCAACTGCTTAATATATTTTGTTGACTCTTTTATTATTGCCTTTCTTATACAAAATATGTGATACTACTAAAAGTTTGGAGAAAACACACAAAGATATTAAGGCGTGATAAAAAGGATTAACGGTACTCTCTAATATTATGAGTAAAATATGGAAGGGATACAAATTTTCATATGCCTAAATGTTTCCAGCTATGGAAAAGCAATTAACCAGATTAATTCATCTACAGTGAGTTACCATGGGTCTATGTGTGCTACTATTTAAAATAGGCAAAGGAGAATTATTGGGGGAAGAACAGTTTTACTGGCTCACAATTTATAGAATGGCCAGTATAGATCAGATGCATCCAGTGATTTGGTGCAGTACTCTAGCTGCTTGAAAATGAGTTGGGCCTCTAGATCATCAGAAACCAAAGATACAATTTTCCACCTAAAAAGGGGATGGAGCCTGCTCCGGTAGACTGGATTAGATATGTCTGTCACCTATTTTGTGGCTGTGGATCTTAACAGAATCAATCAACTTTCTTGTGATTTATTTCTCCATTTTTGAGGTAAGCCAAGCAGAAACTATTTTTAAAAAAGGAACATAGCAACATAGCCTTATAATCATTTCCTACTATCTATTCCTTGACTTCCCCACCACCCAATAAAGTGAGATAAAATGAATTTGTAATTACTCATGGGCATATCTTAAGGGATATGGATAGAACTTTTTCTTCTTCCAGTTTCTTAAAGACTGATTTGCTTGGTTATTTTACTACTTATTTGACAAAGACAATGTATGAAATCGATTGTCTGTTGATGTTCTTACCTTCCTGGACAATTCAGAAAATAAAAAACAGTAACCTAAGTAGATTATCCATGGCTTTATTTCTTATGGACTAGGGATAACTTGTGGTCTGTAATTATAAATACCTAATAAAATTAATGTAATTATCTGATTACAAAAAAAAAAAAATCCCCAAACTCTAAAATGCACTTAGTAAACATTTTATATGGAAGTATAGAATTGAAATCTAGTGGAGACCTTATTTGGTTCTACACATACTGTTATGGACTGTTTGTCTCCTCCAAAATATGTTGAAATCCTAACCTCCAATGTGATGGTATTAGGAAGTGGGAGCTTTGAGAAGTAGTTAGGTTATAATGGTGGAGCTCTCATTAATGAGTTAAGTAACTTTATAAGTACATGATCTTTAGAAGCAGAATCTTTGGCTTCAAATCTTTCCCAGATCTCTTATTGCTAATATGTGATTTGAGAAGGTATTCTATCTTTTAATTATTTTATTTTGTAATAAATGGATAAAAATTCACAGTTAAATGAAGTAACTCACAATTTTTAAAATATAATAGTAAGTAAGAGCCACTGAGTTTCTTGAAGGGCAGAATACAGCGGCTCAGGCATTGGTGGCGGCAGGTGCTCTGCTTGATGGAATGACTGGTATGGGCATCTGATAAGCCAGCAAATCTGAGTATCACTAACAAGTGACAAAACAGAAATGCCGCAGACAAAAAATAGCAACACAACCAAAAATTATAACTATGGAAAATAATGTAGCAGATTATCCAGTTTTTTTAATAATAGATAACATTTATTGAACACTTCACCATGTGGAATTCTTTAAAATGTTAAATACCTGAAATCAAGTAGTCTTGAGACCCAGGAGCTATTTTTCAGCTCAGCCATGGCCCACTGCCTGTTGCTTAATTCTTCGCTAATTTAAATTGCCAATTAAGGAAAAATGTGCCTTTAAGTGTGTGTGTCTGTGTGTCTGTGTGTGTGTACTCTATAAACACACACACACACACAAACATATATATATATATATATACAGTTCTATATGTATACATATATCGATTGGGATCATGTAGAGTTGCAGATAACAGAAAACCGTAATAGTTTTAGAAAATAAATATATACTTTACTCATATAACAAGAAATATTAAGTTACATAGTTGCTGATATTATTTTAGCTGCTCATCGAAGCCATCAGGCACCCAGGTTGTTTCTAACTTCTCCAATCTCTTAAGCTGTTGGATTTTTCCCTTGTGCATGTCACTTTGTGGTCAGAATGTGACTGCTCCATCTCAGATAATCTGGTCTAGTTCAGTGAATAAGAAATACCCTCCTTCTGTGTGAGGTCTCAATGGAAGATTGAAAGGGCAGGTAGGAAAATGAGGAACTACATCTTATGCCTGTTTCACTGTGATCCATGTCCTAGAGCAGACAATGTTTGGGCCTGAAACGAAGTCAGGGTTCTTAATAAAAAAAGAATAGAGGAAAAGAATATGCTAGGTAGGCAAGTAGCAGAAGTCACCCTAACAAGGATAAATAAAATTGCCGTACTTGAAAGATGTTATGATAAATTATAAAGAATAATAAAGTATTTGTGAAATATGAGACAAGAGAAGTCCTTCCAAAATAATTGTGATCATTTATGTCTTTCATTTTAATTAGTGGAAGAAATTTTTAAATAATTCTCAGAAACTTCAGCAGATAATTCCATGGGTAGAAAAATAGTCACTGAATGAATAGACAGCCTTTTGTTGTTGTTTTCTTAAATAGGCCAGCTTTTGAGAGGGCTAATGTAGTATATTTGTAGTCCAAAAAATGGTTTCAACTGAAAATTTATTTTCAGGGACAAGAATCATCCTGGACTACAAAATGTGAGCTTATCCATGTTACATTAGGTGAGTGATTCTAGCTTACTTTAGTGGACAGACTACATCTGTTGTTCTATAGTTAGCATTTTCTCGGGCTGCCAGAAAGCATCTCATCACTTGGCATGTCCCACATATTAGACAGAGAGAAAAAAAGAGAAGAAAGCTGGAGTGCAGTTGCTGAAGGACCTGTACACTTAGAACTCTGAAGAAATGACAGCTGAGAACAGGCAGGCATGATGCTTCCTCTGTGGCTGTAATGAATTAGCAGCAAGGGTAGACAAGATCTGTTGACCGGAAAAGACCAAGGGAGAAAAACGGAATTTCTAATTGTTAAATACTTCAGAGGGATGTCAGGAGGTCCAAGACACGTGGAAATGCAGGACGTTTGGAGGTATAAGTAATAGGTAATTGTTGATAAGTGTGATGGTAGTTTCAAGTGACTTTCATATCTGACTGTTCTGCTTCTTTGACTAAGGAAATTGTTTTGAATTTGGAAAATTATATGTACAAGCATTCTAGTTGGAGTATTTCTGTGTGCTCAGCAAGCAGTATGTTTTCCTTTGATGTCATTTGTTTTTTGCTATCATATTATATTGGGTGGAAGAAAAATAGATCGCAATTATTTGCTCAAATATATGAGAAACGGTGTTTGGAGAGTAAGAATTTTGATAGTCAATTCAGTTAAATATATTATTTTTTATAGCATCTTACTGAGGCTCTGCCAGCAGGTTAGGAAGCAACTGAAACACTGGATTCAGAAACTTCAAAAGTGTTGCAGTATGTAGCTTGCAAATATGTTTACTGTTTGTGTAAGAGTGTTTGTGTTGCATATACACACACCCACAGAATGCTATTTTACATGGTCATGGTGGTGCAAATACACTGATGAATTGTAATTTGGGAATTCAAAAGGACTTGAAGAGACTATGATTTATGTGATTATTACAGATTTCCTAGTCTATCTTTAATTTTTTGTCTTGGCTCAGTTACTTAATATGTTTGAAAAGATAACTGTTTCGGGAATTTTTATTTGTATTTTTGTAGGTATTTCGATTTCTTTTAAGTATAAGAATAAGAAAAATCTCAGATAAGTCTTCATAACTTAACATCATTAGGGGCACCTGGGTGGCTCAGTAGGTTAAGCATCCAACTCTTGATATCAGCTCATTTTTTGATCTCAGGATCATGAGTTCAAGCCCCACATTGGGCTCCATGCTGGGCACGGAGCCTACTTAAATAAAAAATAAAATAAAATAATAACTTAGAATGATTATCTTTAAATATGAAATTAGTGTTTGGTAGATCCACATAGTAAGTTTTCTCACCTATAGCCCAGTTTATTTTTCATTAGAATATAATGGCAAATAGGCTTAAAATTATTTCTGTAATAATAACAATAATAATAATAATAAAACAACTATAATAATAAAAGAAAAAATATCTAAATTTTTCCAAACCTTGTCCAAAGTTAAAAATATCTGCACATAGAAAATTACTTTGATTTATTATATAAAGGGAGAAAGTATTAATATTTGTGTAGGGTTTTTTTTTCTTTTAACTTTTCATATCATCCTACTTATCTAAATCCATAGTGACTTTGAATAACTTAAAAATCTTCTCAAACCTTGAAGACATACTAAGTGAAATAAGCCGGTCACTAAAGGGCAAATATTATATGATTCCACTTATATGATATAGCTAGAGTAGTCAAATTCATAGAGACAGAAAGTGAAATGATGCCTGCCAAAGGACAATGGAGGTGGGGAGGGAGGTCTTTTTCAGCCATGCAATGAGATATACTATGACATTTCACTATTAGTTCAGGAGTAACACATACAGACTTCATTCTAAATGAAAAATAATTTAAAGAATGCATTGTAAAACACTGAGCACAGACCTGACAATTATTATCTCGGTAAATATTTTTATTATTATGGAGGTAA
Organism: Phoca vitulina; assembly: GCF_004348235.1. NCBI lineage: Eukaryota > Metazoa > Chordata > Mammalia > Carnivora > Phocidae > Phoca > Phoca vitulina. The sequence goes on from NW_022589707.1 coordinate 75,981,989, forward strand.
ATGTTTAAATGGGTTCATGAGGGGCTCCTGGGTGGTGCAGTTGTTTGAACGCCCAACTCTTGCTTTTGGCTCAGGAGGTAATCGCAGGTGGAGGGATTGAGCCCTGACCTCAGGTTCTGTGCTCAGCATGAAGTCTGCTTAAGAATTTCTCTCCCTCTGCTCTTCCCCCACCGCTGTGTTTTCTCTCTTTCTCTCTCTCTCTCAAATGAGTAAATAAATCTTTAAATGGGTTCATGACTATATTTACGACAGAATCAAATTACATACTTAAAATATTTTCCAACATCCTTCATTAAGAAACTTTATCATTCTAGGAGGAATTGTTGATAAGGATCTTCGTCACTACCTCAACTTACGATTTCAGAAGGGTTCTGTGGACCACGAACTTCAGCAAATCATTCGTGACAACCTCTACCTCCGCACGGTGCCATGTGAGTACAACAGGCGATGTTGTTGTCTTTCTATGTTAATAAATAAATATTCAGCTATACAGCCATTATTTAAAAGTTAAATTGCATTGATTTTTTATGGTGGACTTTTGGGACAAAATTGATTTAAGATATGGAATTTTTAAATGAAAAAGCTTATAGCTGCTGTTGTGTGGTTTATGATGATGTTCTAGCCAGAAGAGACTTGCTATTTTCAGACTACAAAACCTGTCTTACTTCTAAATTAGTATTGAGGAATATTAATTCTAGTCCAGGATGTTGATGATTTAGAATGAATCACGACTGGGGTAGAACTCCACACTGGGAGACAGGAGAATGCAAATTAAATCTATTAGCTGAAACAGCTATTTTGTAAATAAAATCTACACAGTAACTCCCAACCTCATCTCTGGTTTGCAGCGGGGGAACCTCACAAGTAAAAAGAAACTTATGCATTGAAAAGTAAAGCTAAATGTTCTATAACTCTTAGAAAGTGATAATATTGAGTGTTGGGTACAAATTTCTTATATGAAACCTATAGAAGTCCACAAAACAACAATCCCTGATTATGAGCAGGTGGTACTTCAAAAGAGAGGACTTGGTCAAACGATAAAATTCACACGTCAACTTTTTGTTACCTGTTTCATTTTATTTAATAATCTTCTATTAACTTTAGGACAATTCAAGGACTTTTCAAGTCAGGTCCTAGATCCTAAGTAGATATCAAAATCCATTTCCTTCACGTTCCATGACCCTCAGAGACTTTACAATCTCTCCAGAAACTCTGTGGGTGTGTGTGTATTCCTCTTGTTTTAGTGCTGCTCTGAATTTTAATAAACTCAAAGTTATGGGCTCTGGAAAGTTGATATTAAAGAAAGAAAAACTTGGCTAGGATAAATAAAACAAACAAGCAAAAAAATGTTTGTATATATATGTGTATATATATATACATATATATACACATTGCAGGGGGGAGGATATTGAACTACCAGAACTATGCAAAAGGTATGGATCATGGATGATTATACTGAAGTGTTGAAAACACAGAGAGAAGTCAAATGGAAAGTCAGCCACCAACCTTTTTCACCTATGCACATCTTAGGAGGGGTAGACTTGTGCCATTATTAACACTGAATGTTCATCAGGATAAAAATGCCAGAGCCCCATTATCACATATTCTTGAATGAGAATGCTTACTGATTCACATCTTGTCAGTCCACACGCTACCTCTGTCCTTTTGTGTTAGGAAAGTGAATAGACTGTTGGGCTCTTGCTTTAAAACTAGAAGTTGAGAAAAGTGCATTCTTAAACTTGTAAGTTTGACATTAGAGTGATGGCCAGAAGAAGATGGATTAAAGTAAGTGACTGAACTATTTATAAGGTAAGGGGTGGACTCATTTTCAAAGCTGTGATGTTGTCAGTGTAACCATGTGCATTTATCTTTTGTGACATAAAAGAAAGGAGATCTGAAATACTGAATAAAGAATCTGGGCACTTTATTATGTTTAAAAGCTGAGGGAAATAGATAAGGGGCTGACATTCAGGAATACTTGTAGTCCTTGCTAAGGCGATGACATAAATAAGAAGTCTTAATTAAATATGAAGATAATAGGAGTAAATTTTGCATTAGTTAATTAACTTCTTAAATAAGTCATCTCTCTTTAGAGTACCAAAGAAACACCATGAAGGAAAAATAAATATAAGGGTAAAATAACTAGGCTTATAGGAGTAAACATAAAGAGTTTTGTGATAGGATTTCAGTACAAGGTCATAAATTCAATTAGAAGTCCTTGAATAGCTCCTATAAAGGAAATGATTAGAAATTCAATGAATCTGAATATTATAATCAAACAATTATTCTTTGGATTTGTAGCTACCACTCCTAATAGCCAATTCCAATAATACTACTCACTAAGGATGCTCTTAACTTTGCATAAAAGTGAAGAAACATCTAAGATAGAAGTGAGTCTGATTTATATGATCTATAATCACTTTTATGCTGATGAATTGGACCTGGATAATCCACCATCTTCACTCAGTATATCTTTTAATAAAACTTGCAGACATATTCAGAGTATGCAACAAAAATGTGTCAGGCGTGTGAAAAATCCTGGCTTTATTTAGAAATTTACATTTGTGTCCAGCATATCTATTGACCTCGAGTATGCAGTGACGTTTGTTACATATTTTCTTAGGTCAGAAAAATTCTCATTGGTTTTCATGTACCCAGCACCATAAAAGGAAAAGATATTACTCAAGTGCATGTCGCTGCTCTTACAAATGCGTACATTAATATGTATGCCTTTTGTGTAATCTATTAATGGCACCAGGAATAGGTCCTGGATAACCGCATGAAAAAAAAAAATGTAGTCAATTGGTAACTATGTAAGGGTGGCTTAGCTGGTTTTACAAGGCAAGACCCAAGTGAGTAATTCTGCGAACTATCACCACATTACTCCACCACCAATAACTATAACTGGGAGGAAAGGAGCAGTCTTGGAGCTACATTTCCTTGGTGTCTAGTGAATAAGAGAGGGTTTTGGGGTGAGAGCTCCAGAAACACCGTCCCCTCACACACCCCTATACACTCAGCCAAATTCAATTGTGGCCATCTTGGCTCCTGTACCCGTCTCTGAAAGGAGTCTGGATGCAGCTGCTGGTCAATTTCCAAGCTAAGTGGGAGAGGGAGATGGTCAGCCCAGGTCTTTACTGGGCCTTAACTACAGATAATATAAAATCCCATCAGTCTGTTCCTTGCCCCATAAACAACAGTTGACTACATTTAGCCTTTTCATTTTGTTTCCCCAGAACCTTATCTCAGAGCCTAATTCTTCAAAAATATATTTTTTGAAGCCATGTCTCTAATCATGGAAGGCAGGACTTGGTCACAGAAATAGGATTGTTGGGCATGTGGTGAACGAGTGTACACGCTCCTGAATATGCACACAGAAGCTTCCATTAGATCAGTTCTTCATTCTTTCAAATTACATCAGGGAGAAAAGATCCTTAGGAATTAACTCTTGATATTTTCACTAAAACATAAGCCAGTCTCTTGATTTATACCCATTAAAGACCTCAGTTTGGACCTAAATACGTGTCTTTTAACTGCTAGTTGTATGATTTATTGGGAGTGGGGGGTAAAAGTCTTAAGAGGAGCCTGGTGTCCTAAAGTGAAAGTTGATTTTTAAAAAATAAATACTGTAAATAGAATTTTTCTACTATTAGATTTCAGGTTATATAGGATTTTTATGTAATAGAACATCAGGAGATATGAGTAAATAATGATGAGACGTAACTGTTACAACCTAGAATGTGATAAAGACTAACTAGGAAAAATGTATACAGATAAAGGACTCAAAAGAGTTCAGAACATCCATCAAATGGGATTTTCAGTTACCTTAATAGTGCACAAAAGACAATTTCAGAAGCACTAAGTTAGCAGCATCTTTAGAGATTAGACAAGATTGTTTCATTGTAACATATTAAGTATACAAAGTTAAGGCAGCATGTGTTGTTCTTTGGTAATATAGATTCAAAAGTGTGTAAAAGAATTTAATGGAATTAATACGGAAAAAATGTTGGATTAATTTTCAAGTGTTTAAAAAGTAAAAACAGAGTAACTTGGTTTTAATATTCTACTGAGCATAAAGGTTGCATATAGTTAACTCTTGAGTCTAATCAACCATGGTTAAATTGGCTATGCTTCTTAACAATGAGAAAAAAATAACCATGTTCATTTACTGATGAAATTCTGGTCTTTTCTATCCTTAATATTTATTAAAGACACAAATTAATTTTCAAGGCAAGTATGAGAACAGATATAAATTTTAGATGCTTTTTCCCATTATACCAGATGCCATGAAGAACTTCAATGACCAATTTTAAAAGTTTCAAAATGAAATGGAAGGTAGTTAAAATTAAACTTCTCTCCCAAGTTCATATTGTCATTTGGTGAGATGGTTTTATTGGGAAATATTTTAAATTTATTTGAAGCCAAAAGAAATACCAGCATATACCAAGTAAAAGACAAAAATCAATAAAACCGAAGGTCTAAAACTATTCCATAAAAAGTGAATAAAATGAAAAACAGATTTAAGATATGAAAGAAATTACCTTTATGAAAGAGTTGATTGAAGTGTAACTCACAATGATGTTTCTACAATATTTAAGCACTTTAAGTTAGTACAAACTAAGTCATGTTAAAAAGAAGCAGTATCAAGAATAAAATTGTAAGATTTGTGATATATACATATATATTTTAAATTTTCTGTTATGTTAAATTATCTTTCATGGAGGGGCGCCTGGGTGGCTCAGTCGTTAAGCGTCTGCCTTCAGCTCAGGTCATGATCCCGGGGTCCTGGGATCAAGCCCCGCATTGGGCTCCCTGCTCAGCAGGAAGCCTGCTTCTCCCTCTCCCACTCCCCCTGCTTGTGTTCCCTCTCTCGCTGTCTCTCTCTGTGTCAAATAAATAAATAAAATCTTAAAAAAAAGTTATCTTTCATGGAGAAGCAAATAGAAGCAGGCTCTTTAAGAGTTATGGGAACGGTTTCCTTTTAAAAACATGCCAAAAAGTATAGCTATGCAAAAGGTCAACATCCCATTCCCCTAGTTATATTGGACTGTGGTCAGAGAGGACTATTGGAGAGAAGCTGGTAAACACGTATTTATTAAAAAGTCTGAAATTTTTTTTTAAAAGTCTTGAATTAGAGCAGAACTTTCTACTATACTGCATGGGGGAAAATAATTTTAATTCTTAAGCACACATCAGTACTTTTAAAGCTTATAAAAATATTTGTTAATATTCAACAAGGCAATATGTTTTTGTGGGCATGAATGAATCTTTCTAATTACTTGTAATTTTCATCATAAAAGTGTAGTTCTAAGCATGTAGTAAGAAGAGAGAGTGATATCAACCTGTGGGTTTTACTACCAAAAAAAAAAAAAAATTCTTCCAATGACATGAAATTCTGTGAGTTGAAGGTGATCAAGAACATAATTAAGTACTCCTAATATCTTTAAGCAGTATAGGTTCATGTGCTGGAATGGTAGGTTGAATTATAGGTAGACATGCAGGCATAGAAATAGAGATATCAGATCCAACTGAATTTTAAACCAACATATAGCAACAGATGTGTATTATATATCTGTTTCAACCTTAGCCTTATTTCTTCAAATAAGAATCATCGATTTAGAAGCTCCTTTTAAAGTTGCTTTTAGAATATGAATCATGTTCTTTTGCAATTATTTCTGAATCAAGTTGCCAGATTTTTGTTCTTTGAAAATGAATTTTATTTTTTTAAGCAGCCTAATTGTATTTGGTGCTAAATGTTGAGAATAGGGTTATTAGAGAATAAATATGATTATTAGTATTGTGCACCAAAGGAGAAGGAAATCTATAAACAAATGAAACTAAATTTCTTGAGAGGTTTATAAACTGCCCTGGAAAACTAGCTCAAAAGAAAAATTTCAAAAGCTTCTGAGCAGTAGCAAATACTTGAAAGGATTCTTTCTCCTCATTGACTCATTCAGATGTATGCCTGAGTGGTACATTTATTAAAAATGTGTTATTACTTTATATGGAAAGCTGTATTAGGTTTACTCTGTGCCCCTTATCACTGAAAATAGTAAGATCTAGTTTCACATCATATACATGAAAGTAAGATACATTTTCCTTTTTCTTTTTCCCATTGAGCAAAATGAATGCATCTTTCCTGTTCAGATAGTAACCTTCATTGGGTTTGTTAACAGTGTACGCTGCAGGAGAGAAATGGCTTCAAAATGTTGCTTAAATGGAAAGTCAGGAAGCATTAGAAGTGATTGTATTGATTTATCCATTTGACACCACCAGACACTAGTTTTTGAATAAAGGAACCCATCTGGCCCCCCGAAATGCAACAAATACCAACAGTGAACAACCTTACTAATCTTCCAAACCATATAAAATTCCCTTTGCCCAGAGTTGATCAACTTTTTTGTGTACGCCTGTGACCCAATCTTTCCTCTTGGTTTTTCTCTTTTGGTTTGTATTTCTTTCTTCCTTTTTATAGAGGGTGGCTCTTCATGGGAACCCTGGGTTTGTGGACCATGGATGGAGTAGGCAGATGGTAGGAACACTCTTGGGTTTCAGTGGCTCCAGCAGCTGGCCTGGGGAAGAATCGGAGATGGGTGCTTGCAGCCCTTTTTCCACCTCCAGAAAAGCTAGTAATCACAGTCAGTGGAAAATAGCTCATCTTCCATGGAGCCCAGAATCTGCTCCCTACAGACTTCGAAATTGTAACCCAGCTGGATATAAGGAGGTCAGCATATCTCATTGCATGCCACTGCACTTTTTGAATAGGAATTAAGACTCTGTCAGGTTCTACTCAAGTTTCTAAAGTCTGCTGACTAGAACATAGGCTGTTGCGTGATCATGTAGCTGAAGGAAAGCAGTAGGCAGATGACAAGGATACTGATGTTCTTAGGGGACTTTAAAGCTGTAAAATTGTAGTAGAGCACTCAATTTCTGATTCAAATGCATCTGTCCAAAAGAATGAAAAAGGAATCCTAATTGTGGTTACTGATAGTCTAATACCTAGTGCACAAGTCAGAGTTATTTACACTTTGTAGTTTAGCATCGCTAGAGCTTGCTGAGTAACAAAAACCCGTGGCTTTACTTATTTGGCAACATGGCACTATGGAAAGAACACTTATCGAAGAATTAAGAGCAATTGGTTCTGGACTAGACTGTGCCACTAACTAACTATAGGACCTTGGCAAAAGCCTTACCTTTTGGACTAAGGGGAGGGAGGGTAGGGAATGAAAGAAATAACTCTATAATGGTTCTTCCTACTCTAAAATGCTGTAGTTTTCTGATTCTGCTGGCTTGTTTTTCTTTATATTATTGTTATTCAAATCGGTTCATCAAATTGCCTTAAATTATTCTGAGTATGGAATGCCCTTGATATTCAGCAGGTGTAAACAGCTTATGGAAACTGAAGATATATCAAATACAGCAGACACTTCAGGGAAAAATAAAGAGCTGGGTTTAAATTAAGTGCAGTTCTGGATAAAACCAGCCATGCGTGTACTTTCAGATTTTTCTATGAATGTCAAGTTAAGGATGCCATCATAAGTCTGATGTTCCTTGAAATCTGCCTTCACTATTCATGAAACTCTGAAATATGATCCAGTTTTAGTAAGTGGATGGGAAAATAAACATAATGAGAAATACAAAGCTTTTAAAATTGTTCTCCTCCTTTGGAATGCGTAATAAGTTGAGATGTGACATAAAGACTTCTGAAGCATGAGGTATATTATTGTGAAAATGTTATTGTAATTTTTACAATAACATGTTTAACATGAAATATAGTATCTTTTAATGTTGAACTTTAATAAATGTCACTTATGCAAGTGAATGGTGCTGGGTCGACGCCCAAATAGATCTAGCTAACGGGAGGCTAAATCAGTGCTCAGTGCAATCTTTACAGCACAGTTGAGAAATTTAGGATATTCAGTAGAGTTTCTCACTCATGGTAATTAGAAGGTAAAAGTGAGGTAGAATTGATAATTGATTCAATTAAAAAGTACCCATAGAGCCTGGTAGGCAAGTCAGATGTTTAGAAGAAGATCAATTTCCAGTTAGCTTCCCAGTTCCTGTTCCAAACTTTCTTACTTAAAGGCTACGTTTCAGGAATATTGCTTTTTATGCACACAAAATCAGCAAGTATCTGCACAAGCTCTGTCGGAATGAAGATAGAGTTTTACCTACTGCTCAACACAAACCAGTTGTATGCATAAATGATAACTCCTTAACTTGTCCTCCAAAGAAAATACTGAATTGGGGAGCTAATGCCAAGCTATGTACATCTGTCTACTCCCATTTTTGGTAGAAATTCTGAATCCTTTTCTATTCTTTTTAATTGTTTGACATTGATGAAAAACTGTGCAGATCAGTAAAGGAGCTAAATAAATATTTGTAGGAAAGCTGAGACTGCATGTCCTGAATCTCATTCATCTTAGCATTCCCAGTGGGAGGGAATGGTCGATGAGTGCCCACACAAGACAAGTCCTAGGTAATGGACTTCATGAACATCAACCAGAACAGTTCGTTAGTTCTTTCTTTCTTTCTTTCTTTCTTTCTTTCTTTCTTTCTTTCTTTCTTTCTTTTTCTTTCTTTCTTTTTCTTTCTTTCTTTCTTTCTTTCTTTCTTTCTTT
>NW_022589707.1:75991009-76195834 GCF_004348235.1 Phoca vitulina
CACTTTTTCATGTGTCTGTTGGCCATTTGGATGTCTTCTTTGGAAAAATGTCTGTTCATGTCTTCTGCCCATTTCTTGATTGGATTATTTGTTCTTTGGGCATTGAGTTTGATAACAGAACAGTTCTTTAAACTGCAGCCACCATTTGCAGAATACTTCCTATGAGCAAATGTTTTTCATACATTTTTTATTGAATCCTTACAGCATCCCTCGAAGGTGTTATCTACACTTTTGAAGCTACATGGAGAAATTGAGGCTCTAATGTTAAGTAACAGGCCAGACACCATACACTAACTCAGTGGAGGAACAGAGATTCCATCCCAGGTGGATTTGGCTCCCAGCCCACACCCTACATGAGAAGAACTCTCTAACAGAAGTTCTGGGGAGTCACAAGAACATAAAGATGCATCCAAAGAGGTTCAGAGATGCTCCTAGGATAGAAAAAGAGGAAAAGTAAAGAACTGCAAGGTATCTAGTGAGTATAAATGGAGTTCCATCGATAGAAAAGACATTTTTTTACCAAGCAGATATGGACAGAAATTCCTACAATAAAAAAGAAAAAAAAAAGTATATATGGATGATTATCAGGAGAGTTTTCAAGTTAAGGTCCACTGATTGGCTAGCGTCAAGTCAATTCATCTTGACATGAGGCTCTTCATTGGCCATTAAAAGTACCAAATTGTCTTTCTTTTTTTTTTTTTTTTAGTATATCATCACCAGAAATATTGGAATATTTAAGCATCTAAGGGGATAAAAAGATTAATTGATGAATATATTATTAATTAAAACCATTAGCCTTATTATAAGGAGAGAGATAAGATATGCAAAGGAGTCTACATTATCTAGAAGCTTCCTTAATTTCTAAACTTTGCTTATAAAAACTTATTTAACCTCAGTTCTACCAGACCTTCTACCAGCATTTCATATTCTGAATTCTAATCTGAATCTAAAATTCCAACTACATAAAACTCTATAAACAGGTATTTACAAAAGTTCCCAGTTCCTCACCTTGGCATTTTATAAAAGTATTTCTTTTGCAAACCACTGCAAGGGTGGTGGATGGAGTTGGGGGAGGGGGGAGGGAGTGAATTAACATTTACCAAATATCTACATGCAAGGACTATAATGATGCCCTTGTGTTTTGCAATCCTATGAGAAATATGTTGTGGTTCCCAATTTCCAGATGAGGAAATTTAGCCTTAGAGAGGTTAAGAATCCCTCCCACACCACAGCTTCCTTGGTCACTATAGCTCCGATTTCACCTACAGTTCTGAACAAATTTTGGAAGGCCCTAGAACACAGGAGACCGCTTAGATGTTTATCTGTATTTTTTACCTAATGTTTCCATAAAAGCAGAAAAAAATCATGAAACTGGATAGTGAATTATATAAGACCTCTAAATCACACACTCATCCCCATAACTGCTGTGCAGGAGCCCCACTGTTATCAGTCCTACCAAGGCTCCAGAAAGACCCAGATCAGTAGCTGATTGATATTATTCAACATTATTCAACAATGGCATGCCCTCCTCTGTTCTTATCTGGAAGTAACCAAAACAGAGACAACTGTGTTATTTGCTTTAGAATTCATAACATTTTAATGGGAAAAAAAAATGGTCCTTTTCCTGCTGAAAAGAAGCACTACTTTGCCGTCTCAGTGTAACTGGTGCTCTGCTGACTCAGCTGTCGCTTGTAGCCCAGTCCAGTGACGGCTTCTCAGTTCCCAAATCCTCCACCTACCTCTCTGAGCATAGTTCCATGGTGACACAAGTTGGCACAACTTGTCTGATCCCTTCACCAGGAACACATGGAATTGAGATGTCCACATATGCTCACAGATCCTCCTTGGCTTCTGGAAAAATGCCCCAATTCTGACTAAAGGGATCCAGATTAAGATGCACAGTGATATCTAGTATCCATGGAGCAACTTAAATCATTAAGGAGCCAATGAGTGGGCAGCCAATGCGTGGGCAGCTTCAATCAAGATTTCATCTCTTCTTACTGCTTTCGGTGTCAAAGAATTTGGTTGTTGTTGTTTTTCTATTCCATAAAGCAAAACAGTATATAATGTGTCATTCAGGGTTTGGCAGGAAATAAAGCCATGCAAGGAAGAAGAGATTTAGGAAATTAGCTGTTTAGAAAATTGCTGTTAAAATTAGAGAAGGGGGTTGCAGAACAGATCCTCAGGAACAATACTCAAAAAAATACAGACCTTCGCTACCAGAATAACTGCTACCTCTAAGGCCTGCAGCTATGATTCATGAAGCCAGAATTTAGAAATTGCCACTGGGCTGCAATCACCACAGGTCCCTCTTAACACTTAAGAACCTAGAGAATGGATATGGGGACCCTCTTGCAGAAAACATTGTATCTCCAAGACCTTTTGGTGTAAAAGAAAAAAATCACCTTTAACCAACTTTCTTTTCCATGATAACCCAATAGGCATATAGTATCAGTGCCTTAAATTTATTACTTTTAAAAAACTGTTCTCCATTTTAAATTCCTTTTTTATGAATCTATAGTCAAATACTAACAATATAAATAATTGTTATGAGATATTAGTGAAAAGATTTACAGTACATTTTTAAAGTAAGGTTTTTACTTTTCTATTTATGCTCAGGCTCCTAATGATTGATTTACAGTATGCTGATTATACAAAACCTACCAGGGAAACATATTTGTTCTTAGAGAACCAAGATACTTAATGCATTATCAGTGTATTCTGGAATTGTTCTACTCTACTTATAGCATGAGACATTTTAAACGTGTGTAAGAGTCTGTGTTCATTTTTTTATTCACAACTTTATTATTAAAAAGTATGAATATGACACTAACAAAATTTAGTTCATAATTATATTTCTCACATGAAAAAGCAATTGACAAAAATTGCTTTCAGAACATAATTTAAACTCGGAGCGAGAAAAGGAATCTTAATTAAAAGTGAGGAGTTGAATATATTATTTGAAGCACTACAGAAAATTAATTATATTTTGAAAGAAGATGCTTTCTGCACTAAGTGGCACAATATCTGTGATCAGAGGCCAACATTGGAAGCTTTTTGTCGGCCCCAACATCATTTCTTTACCTCAAAGTTCACTAAGGAGTCTTAGTAGAATGAAATACATAAAGAATGCACATACAAGGAAAACATAAGTACAATTTGGAGAACTTGTATTTAAGCCATTATACTGACCCTACCATGAGTTTTGGAAAAAAGACATCTGGTTCCGTGATACAAATATAAAAAATTAATTTTAGTTATTCTGTGGGTTAAATGTTATTTTCCTTCTGAATATGGTTATATTCATAAAAATTTATCTTTCTAATTTATTTGTTGTAAAAATAAGTGTGATTGTTAATTCAGAATGTCATTAACATAGAGTTTATTAATTCAGAGTGTCATTAACCTGTTAAATTTAAAGAGATTATAAGTTTATAAACTTTTATATATTATAACTTATTTTAATTCAGTTTAACTAACATTGAGAGCTACTATGTGTGTATGACCAGCCTGGTGCTGGAAATATGGAATGATGAAAACATAAGTCCTGTTCTCTAGGGATGTATCCTTACCTCAAGTTCAAATATAGGTAAACAAATGTCATTCTTCTCATTTTACAGATGGGTAAACTGAATATATACAAGTAACTAAGGTAAAATAATGACCTTGTATTATAATTAAGATGTATAACCAGATTGAAGACTTTGGGGAATAATTATTTAGAAAACCTAAGTTAATTCATCTTTGTATAGCAATAATGACAAGATTTTTGGACTTAATGGAGAAATAGACCAAGAAGGACTGAACTCAGCTGAGCAATATGAACCCAGTTTTGGGAACTCTGTTCTCACCTGCTCTTCTATATTCATACTCCAGATTTCTTATGAGTGGAGAGAAGAATAAGAAGCAAAAAAGCAGGAATAAGAAGGAAAGAAAAAAAACAAAAACAAATATTATGGCAATCCCTGAAGAACTAAAGGGTTTTTTGGATTGCCCTGTGATGGTAAACTTAGTCACATTTACTAGTTAGAGGCACACATTTTTTTACCCTAGAATAATTCTGGATCCTTTAGATTCTCTGAACAGAACCCTTAGATTGGGAACAATGGATCCATGATTTCTTCAGTGGAAATCTGGTAGTAAATAGAGCCTGAGGTAGTTAAGGACTGTTGTGATGGTCCATCCCTGCCTGTGTTCCCAGGAAGCCTAGAGTTATATCAAGCATGTAATCTGTTAATCCGTGAGTGCTCTCTTCATTATTAAGAAGAGAAATGAGGCTCAACAAATTGAGTAGCCTGAGATGATTTGACTTATACATGGCAGATCCAGAGTTAAAACTTGGTTTTTCTCTTGATTACAAGATATATAAAGATATAGATATACACACACACACACACATATATTTATTTATATCAACTATATAAAACATGACATGTGCATATGAATATATATGTATCTCTCTCTCTCTCTCTCTCTCTCTCTATATATATATATATATATATATATATATATATAGTCTCTCCCATCAGTAAAATAATAAGACACACACAACACCTGTGTAGTGGGGTATTATATACATGTTACAGATGGAAAATTGAAGTTCAGTCCAAGATCACATATAGGTGATAAAAAATAGAACATAGATTTTTTTTAACCCAGTTTGGGCCTATCTTCAAATGTACTTACCTATTTTATCTATCTATTTCATATTATTTTATGTTTATCGCTATCTATTATATCTATCACAGAGTAGATATGTCTAAAGGCCAACTTTTTTCTTCAAAATAGTAAGTATTGTAAAAGTCAGATTATTATGAACTATAGCAGCCAGGGATGAAAGACTTCAGGGAAAAGGCAAGCGTTATTAACCCATCTTTGGAAACCAAGTGTAATTGAATAGGTAGCAAGATCCAGATGGCATTCCAGTTGAGAAGAACTTTTGAGCAAATCCTCAGTCCTGGTAATGTACATGAGAAAAATAGAGGTGGAATTTCTATATTTCAAGGTATTGGGTGGGAAGTCAAGAGAAGAAGAGAAGGTCAGGATTTAGAGTGCTATGAGGTTGATTAAAAGAGTTTGAACTTTATTCTTTTTACTGTTTGTAGCATTTTAAAGCCCAATCTAGACCAAACATCATCATATAATGTAACACAATAAGGTACTTGGATTTAAATCCCAGCCATAGCATTTTCCAACTAGGTGGCCTTAGTAAAGTAGGTAGCCTTTCTGTGACATTGTTTCATCATTTGTAAAATGGGGATAAAATAGTACTTACCTCATAGAAATATTGAGAAAATTAAATAAATTAAGATGGTAAGAACAATTCCTTGCAGAAATTAATGCTTGATAAATTTGGCTATTATTACAAAAGTCCTTATATGGGGTGGTAAGGGGACAGAATTGTATTTTAGGAAGATGAATCTAATAGTAGTTATTGTCAGTACTTATGAATACACAGTGAGTTGTCATCAAGTACTTGAAAATGGGAAATAACATTGGCTTGTTGCTAGTTAAACCTCATATTTACACTTAGTGGGTGAAAACAGGATTGGCAGAGTTACTTTTACGATTCAGAATAGCTCCAAGGAAAACAAAACTACACTATAAGCAGATTGACCATAATAACATTGCTAGAACATGGTTTCTCGACCCTGACACTATTGGTATTTTGAGTGAATAATTCTTTGTTGTGGGCACTGCCCTGTGCATTGTAGGAAATTTAGCAATATCCCCGGCTCCTGCCTACTAGATGCCAGCTACTCTCCTTGATTGTCACAACCAAAATTGTCTCCAGATGTTGTCAAATGTTTCTTGGGAAGCAAAAATCTTCCCAGTTGAGAACCAACACCATAAAGAAAGAATGTGACAATGTATGTCAAAGTGACAAAGAAGAAGAGTCAACTAGTTAAGGATTGGTAGTGCCCCTGCCAAATATTTTGAGGAGTAAAATCATAACCAATGAATGTTAACCTTCCTGGTCACAATGACAAGGATGCCCTAACAAGGAGAATGGTAACAATTCGCTAAATGTCAGTCACTGAAGTCCCAGAAACTATACCACAACACTATTATGAAATGTGTCTTAGATTATCTGATGCCATTAAACTCGATTTCTCTAGCTTCTCTAGTTCTGACTGTGTCTGATCGCAAATCAGTCTGTGTATGATATATTTTCTCATGGAGCTTTGCTACTTGGTTATGTAGACTTCTTATATATTTATTACAGAGATATGATATTCTAGACCATTTGAAAGTAATTTTTTATTGTAAATTAGTAAATGGGTTTTCCATTTTGGTTATCATGTGTGTTATCAGTGCTTGATCTCCTAGAGTACTGACTGAAGTGATTCTCTAGGCTTTCATAGTTAGGGACTAGATTTTAGAACTTGGTGAATTAACTGAGAAACTGCCTGCTGGAATTCAACCCAGTTTGGCCATCCTTAATTTAAGTGTTCAGTAAACATTATTGGAGGGATGGATGGCTGAATGAAAGAATAAAGAGAAATATGTGTGATGTCAATTCTTTGACATAAAAATCTATACATATTATATGGATATAGGTAGATGTTAGATAGATAGATGATAGATAGATAGATAGATAGATAGATAGATAGATAGATAGATGATAGAAACAAAATGTTGAGTACAGAGTAGAACAAGAAGGTCAGCAGATGAAATATTCTGTGGTTGCAGTTTGGATCAGTGCAATCTGGGATGAGTGAGGATAGTGTATAGGCTGAAAATAGTGGTATTTGACAAGGCTTTATGGGAGGTCCCAGCCAGTTACTTGAGATCACACCACCACCACTACCACCACAACCATCCACCATTCCTTGCATATCTGAGGGCAGAAGGAAAGGATTTGGAATATAGGCAAAAAGAAATCTCCATAGAGAGAGATAGGTGTGGAATCTAGGAGGCAGGTGGAGGAGCTCCTGTTGCTGAAAGCATGTGGAAGGGTGAAGGGGTGCCTTCAGAATCAATTACATATTAAGATTTTTATTCTCACTCTGGGATACCAAAATCAATCTTAAATTCATAGCCTGTAACATCTTTGAAAAGCATGCCTCTAGGATTTTCTTTTCTTCCCAGCACCATTGCACAATCATGCCTTCCATCAACCCTGCAAAATAAAATGTTTCATAAACTTCATTCAGCAGCAACCAAGTAAATCAGAACACTTCCCTTGAGAACCTTGCACTTTTCCTACTAGTGTATGAAACATCACAGATAATTACAACCCAAAATATTTCTGTAATAAAAATATGACAGGTGGTTAATCCTTGACTAGCATAATGAAATTCATCTAACAGCCAATTCTTTAGGGGAAAGGTAGTTTTTATTTACAGGAAAGATGAAAGTCGCAGGAAAACTGCTACTATTAAACAATGTAATTAGCACTGATGTAATTAATCTGGACATTTAGTCAATGAAATAAAATGTCCTGAGCTTTTTTTTCCCACTAGAATAGTCTCTACTCAGATGTTCATGCATTCTTAATACTGGACATGGTTGCAAATGAAAAAAACACAAAGCACCTATGCACATACATTACTATGGAGTTATAGAACAAATCTTTCTCTGCTGTTGATTTCAAATCTTGAGGTAGACTGTTGATTCACCTTGATCCAGATCAATTATTCTATGTCATCATCTATCTACCTAGGCCTTTTATCTTATTTTTCCTCCTAGTTCTAATCCATCCTTCTCCATATCTTGGTTTTAATTGTATACCTTGAGGCTGGGTCAAAATAGCCATCCTGAGAGAAAATCCCATGACTACTCTTGACTGGTAATAGCACACTGTTCACTTCATTTGTAGCCATGGTACAGTAGAGATTCCATGACAAATAAAGAGTGCTTTCAGCAACCACCACATGAAATATCAACAAGTTGTAGGGAGCCTGGGTGGCTCAGTTGGTTAAGCGACTGCCTTCGGCTCAGGTCATGATCCTGGAGTCCCAGGATCGAGTCCCGCATCGGGCTCCCTGCTCAGCTCGGAGTCTGCTTCTCCCTCTGACCCTCCTCCCTCTCATGCTCTCTCTCATTCTCTCTCTCTCAAATAAATAAATAAAATCTTTAAAAAAAAAAAAAAAAAGAAATATCAACAAGTTGTAAAACTTTGTTCAAGTCTATTGACCTTCCTCTTTAAACCCTTCTAGCCAAGCTATCGGAGACCAATTAAGCATTGGAGAAGAGCAAAATAACACAGGACTTTAATTAATGGGTTTAACTGCAAGATTAAGAGAGAGAGTAAGCATGTTTCCAGGTATTTTCTACTTTGGTTCAAATGAACTTTCTATCTTGTAATAGTTACTTTTTCCTCAGTTTTTGCAAATTTGGCAGATATGTTTCTGGTTTTATGCTAATAGTTAATATTTAGCTCTCTTGAAATAAAAACTACCCAGATTTAATTAAACCAACATGTTTTGCTTGGTTTGGATTTAATTTTTGGAAATAATCAAATCTCCACTGTGATATTTCAGTGTAGAGCTCAACAGATATCATGAGTTTTCTGTTTTGCTCTCTTCTTTGTAGTTGGGTTAGGACCATATGACTAGTTCTGGACATTGAATGTGACTAATGAAGGGATGAGCTGGTGCTCTTCCTTCATCTCTCTTTTCCTGCTGCAGTGAACTTAATGGCCATATATTTTAGTTGCTGTCCCATCATAAGAATAGACTGCCCTGAACAACATTGGACTTAAACAAGCCAGACTAAAACTTGCAGAATTGAGGATTACACTAAGATTTGGAAGTTCATTTGTTATATTGAAGCATACAATAGAATTATTCTGACCAATACAAACCAAAGTGCCCTTTATATGAAAGTGAATCGTAGGACAAAATGTGTTAATTCTTTCCTCTGTTCTTGAAAATAAATAAGGTATGCAATTATAAATCTTTTCTTTCCCCCTTGGCCATGTGTGTATATATCAAAAAGTAAAAGAAAAGAGTCAATATAAAGCATATATTATTGCATTGTTCATCAGTGCTCCAATTTGGCATGCTGGTTGTTTCTCTTATTAAAAATAATGAAGAAATGAAACTGTTTTTAATAAAATTTATATTGCTATTCTACTTTCTATAGTAGAAGAAACTTTCAGACATGATTAATGGGGAAAAAAGAGGAGGACATAAAGATTCTATAGTGTTCTATGAAATTTTTATCTAGCTTGCACTTTGAACTTGATCACTTTAATCACTTAGGTAAATTTGTGACTTGGAATGTTGGTTCATTATGGATAAACAAAAGTACCCCATTGTCGTTTATTCTGTAGTTAATGATAAACCTTAAAAATAAGATAACCATTTTTCAATTAGGCTCCATGCAGAGTCTAGAAAGCATAGTTATCAACATGTATGGAACATAATCAGCATTAAGTTGTCATATTTTAGCTGCATTAATGCTGTTAAATTGACATAATAGTCATTATAAGCAGATGCTCTTCCCTGAAATCAGTTATTACCTGAAAGACTTTAGCAATTAAAGTTGTATTCATTAGCACACCTATATCTGTATTTTTTCCAACTCATTAATATCATTCTCACTTTCCATTGCCTAAACTTATGAAGCCATGCAAAGTTACAAAATAAAATTTCACCTCCTTGCCTTGTTAGAGGAAGTGCCACATTATTCATCCTCTACACAAATTGTATTGACCTTCCTTATGAAAATTAATACCCTCGAAGTTTCCACTTTAAGAGTGTTCTTTCAGTTTAATAACAAATACTGCAGACTTCGGGCTGTTCCTTTACTCCTTGCTCCAGCACATGCTTGTCTATAATCCTCAACCTAAGAGAACTCACCCAGCTGTACATGGTCTCACCCTTCCCTGACTCCTAGCTACTCATAGGTGAGTATGTTTTTGATTATCTTGTGTCACAGAAGTAGAAAAGGCATAGTGAGGTATTAACTGAAATGGGAGCAAGAGACAAAATTAGAGGAAATGCAAAACAGTAAACATCCCTCCTTAGTATATGATAGCTAGTTTTATGGTAGAAAACAGTACGGAGATTTGTGTGCACTTGGACTTTAGTGCTGATTCTGTGGCTTTTGCTAAATCACTTTAAGCCTAGTGGCCTCAGTTTGTCCACCTCTTCAGTAAGGACATTGTACATATATAGGGTTTTTTTAGGCTCTAGGGTACTAGATTGAAAAAGAATAATTGGGTGGAATGGGCAAGAGGTAGAACAAACAGAGCGATGAATTTCATGGAGAAGGAGTGGACCAATCTCCCATGCATGATCTTTCAAGTAGGCCAAATAAGAGTTCAAAGGGCTTTTGTTGTTGTTTGGTTGTGTGTTTATTTAAAGAGAACTGATATTTAAATAGATATATAATAGAATGAGAGATAAATAGAAAAATGAAAACAACTTAGACTCTCTACTTCATTTTTCTTATATCTAGAATAAGGATCATAATTTTAATTATCTTCTTCATGGTACTTGTACAATTAATTAGTATTCATGAAAGAGTAATTTGAAAATGAAAAATGTCATTTAAGTGCTAGATAGTGTTGCTTCAGTTTTGGTTTCTTAAAATGCCTAACTCATCATTAGTCTTTGTGTCCTTTGATGTGCATCACAGAATTTATAAACATCATGCAATAACTGATGGTTTGTGACAAATACAATTTGGACAAAGTATTTACTGCCATCACTAAGGACTGATTGAGTTGCATGGAAAAGCATTACCTGGAATCTTGTATAGGGATATCTTCATATAGGTATGCAGCTGAATTAATAAAGATGACCTTGCTATGTACAATGATTAACTATTCTACAAATCAGAATTAAATTAAAAGTAAACACATATCCAGCAGGCTGTCATAACCTCTCCTAATTATCCTGCCATGACTTAAAAGATAAATATTTTATTTGGGGCACCAGGATTAAATTTAGAATTATATAGGGTCTCCTAATGCTGTAGGCAAAACCAGTCCAAGTATAGATCAGAAGGGGATTTAAAATTTAGATTTCGTTTAAACAAACCTACTTAAGTTTAAACTTAAGTTCATTTAAACTTAAATACTAGTGAGCCGTGATAAATAATAATAGTAATGATAATAATAATAATAAAGAAATAATGCTTACCAAATGAAAAGGGAGTCTTATGACCTGAGTTATGAAAATAACCTCCCTCACTTGATGAAAACCTACATGTCCCACAGTTGGCTGGACTTTGTTGCTTGATTTAACTCTTTTTTCTTGTCATTCACAGAACATCAATAAAGCAACTCAAACACTGGAATTGGATATTATAAATATTTTCTTTTAGGAATTATCTGTAGGTCAAAAATAATTTTCTCAAAGTGAGAATTCTACTGAACAGTATAATTGGGTCTACTAAATTAAAAGCATTTCATGCAGGTGTCTGAGTGGCTCAGTCGTTAAGGATCTGCCTTCAGCTCAGGTCATGATCCGGGGGTCCTGGGATCGAGCCCCGCATCGGGCTCCCTGCTCCGCGGGAAGCCTGCTTCTCCCTCTCCCACTCCCCCTGCTTGTGCTCCCTCTCTTGCTGTGTCTCTGTCAAATAAATAAAATCTTTAAAAAAAAATAAAAATAAAAAAATAAAAGCATTTGATGCTTTCAGTAGCTAAACAAATTAATAAATATAGAAAAATATACTGAAGTAATAATGAAACCAAGAATATAGCATTATAATTTCCAAACTTATTGGGAATAATGATTGAGGTAATTGCTATCTTAAAATTCATTTCTGAGAGTAGTGACTTTTATGCTTCTAAAGAATAAATATTTGCAAGACTAGAAATATATTGTTTAGAAAATGATTATAAAAAGGAAGTAATAACTGTGTCTCTATATGAAAAGATTTTAGAATTTTAAAACTTCAGGAGTGTTTATATTTGCTATTTGAAAATTGAAAAGTACATTATTTTACTGCAGAGAAAATACTCACTTTATGAGTCAACATCCTAAGTGGTAGAGCTATTTCCTACTTCTAATGTGTATAAAAATATAAATGATATAGTAAATATATTAACTTGTTCCTTGGCAAACTTGTAAATCATATATAAAAATGTAATATTGAAGAAAAAATTGCTTTAACTGGCAAACAAAATGCAAAAGCAAAAAATTACTTTTAAATATTAATTTCTGACATACATGAATCTAATTATTAAATACTTGGAAAATTTTGAAGTAATCTATAAATACATATGAAGTGTAGAGATAGCAAATAATTTGGTAATTTCTAATTAGTAATCATTCAGTAACTTTAAATGCTGAATGAAGCAGTCAAATTCTCATTCAGAAATTACCTTTCTAACTGATATCATTTGAACAATAATCAGTTTTTAAAAATAAAATAATTAAAAAGTAAGGTATTCATTAGAGAATCAAGTAATTCTCCAGGGAGTTTACCTCTCCAGGAAATGCAGAGCTGGGTTTTTAGCCAGAAGAAAGGGGAAGAAAAATACATGAAGTAAAATTGAAAATGGATAAAAGTCAGGCATTGTCTTAGAAAGCAAGGTAAATTATGGGAGCAAATTGTAGTAATGATGGAAGTAACTAGAATGATTCCCTGGAATGACTAGGACATAAAAGTCAGTTGGGAGAACAAGGATGAGGCTAAACAGAGTGGTCTAAAATTTGTGGGTATATTGTTTTCCTATTGCTGCTGTAACAAAATACCATAGACTTAATGGCTTAAACAACATAACTTTATTATCTTACATTTCCAGGGGTCAGAAGTCCCAAACAGGTTTCACTGGATGGAAATCATGGTGTTGGCAGGGCTACACTCCCTCCAGAGAATCTAGGGGAGAATCCATTTCCTTCCTTCCTTGTCCAGTTTTAGAGGCCGCCTTCATTCTTTAGCTTATGCCCCTTCCTTTATTTACAAAGCATAGCATCTTCAAATCTTTCTCTGGCTCTGACTCTCCTAACTCTTATGAGACTCATGTGGTTATATTTGAGCCCATCCAAAAATATCTAGGATAATCTTCCCACCTCAAGAGCCTTAATTTAATCAATCACATCTGCAAGTCCCTTTTGCAAATGAACTGACATCGTCACAGGTTGTGGAGATTAGGATGTGAACACTTTTGCAGGGACAGAATCATTCAGCCTACCAAAGTGTATAAATTGAAGTTGTCACAAAAGCCAGGATTCAAGATCAGAAGCAGAACCCAGGAGAATATACTCAGGGAATCACAGTATCTGTGGTTTTTATTGTCTCTGAATTTGCAAGTGGCTATCTTAGCTGAAAGAGGACCTGAATCCCACCATGGTTGTCTGCAGCTTATCTTCCATTCTCAACAATCATTCAGTCCCACAGGTAAAAACTTTCCTAAGACAGCTGACTTTACCTCCTCAACAGCCCTTTTCCTGTATTTTACTTAATCCTCCTCATCATCATCATTATTGTCATTATCATCCTTATCTCCTTCTATAATGTTAAATGTTGACCATTTTTATGATGCCATTATCAAACAGCAGAGGCAGCTCCACAATACCTACAAAGAAGGAGCTTAGAGAAAATCTGGTTGGAAGGTTCATTGATTGGTACACTTAGAAAATATTTATTGAGTGCCCACCATGTGCTGAGTGCTATTCTAGGCACTAGGGGTAAAGCAGAAAAAGAAATGAAATTCTTGGGCGCCTGGGTGGCTCAGTCGTTAAGCGGCTGCTTTCAGCTCAGGTCATGGTCCCAGGGTCCTGGGATCAAGCCCCGTATTGGGCTCCCTGCTCAGCGGGAAGCCTGCTTCTCCCTCTCCCACTCTCCCTGCTTGTGTTCCTGCTCTCGCTATCTCTCTCTCTGTCAAATAAATAAATAAAATTTAAAAAAAAAAAAAAGAAATGAAATTCTTGCCCTTGGGAAGCTTATGCTTTAGTGGTGCAAAATGGACAATAAACAAACAAGAATATAAAGTATTTGGCAATTGAGGATTGGTGCTATAAAAAAAATAAACAACAACATGAGGGATGGCAGGTAGTGTGTGTGTGTGTGTGTGTGTGTGTGTGTGTGTGTGTACAAGGGATATATATGTGTTTTTTCTATGTTAGAAAGGGCTTAAAGATATCACGTATGAGCAGAGAGTGGATGGAAGGAAGAGAGAATGAAGCCATGATAATACCTAAAGGAAGGACCATCTAGGCAGAAAGACAAAGCCCCCAAGTAGGACCATACTTCGGTGTGATAGGTGTGTGTGATCAGTGTGGAGAACAGATAGGAGACTAGACTTGCCAGATTTGCTGGAATGCAGTTAATGGGAAGCCAGAGGAGTGGTAGAAGATAATGTCAGAGGAAGGTAGAGGGAGAGAGACAATACAGGACTACATAAGCTATGATTGAAGACTTTGGATTTATGTTAGGTGAGAGGATGGTTTTGAACACAGGAATAATGTTATCTGCCCATGTTTTAAAGTGATAATTCTGGCTGTGTATGGAGAACACTGAATAGGAGTTGGAGTGGAAATGGGGAAACCAGTTAGGTTAGAAAGCTATTGCAATCAGAGAGGATGGTGGTTTAGATCAAGGGGCAACAGTGGAGGTGGTGAGAGGTGTCAGATTTTGGATAAATTTTGAAGGATATGCTGATGGGGTGGATGTTGAGTATAAGAAAAAATGAGGAGCTAAGATGACATCACTTGGTCTGAGCCATCTGGACTAATGGAGACCCTTTCTAAAGATATGCAAAAGTTTGTAAGAGAAACAGGTTTTGGGTGGGAAATTGGGACTTCATTTTGGGGCATGTTCAATTTGAGATGCCTATTGGACATCCAAGTGGAGATATTGAGTAAGCAGTAGAATGTGAGTCTGGATTTAGCTAAGAGTCTGAGCAGGAGATTTGAATTTTGGAGATATCAGTATATAGGTAATATGTAAATCTGTGAAAACGGGTAAGATTACCAAGAAGCTGGGGCACCTGGGTGGCTCAGTTGGTTGGGTGTCCGACTCTTGGTTTTGGCTCAGGTCATGATCTCATGAGTTGTGAGATCAAGCCCCACATCGGGCTCCACGCCCAGCAGGGAGTCTGCTTGAAGATTCTCTCCTTCTGCCTCTCCCCACCTCTCCCCCCATTAAGATATATGTATGAATATATCTTAAAAAAAAAAAAAAAAAAGATAACCTAGAGACTGAGTGTAGGCAAAAGGAAAGAGGTCCTAGGACTGAGCTCAGGTACCTTAAATGTTTGATGGGGAGATGGAAAGGGACTGGGCAAAGAAAACTGAGAAGAAAATAATAAAAATATTTCAAAAAGGGGGAAATGATAATTGGTGATAAATACCAATGGACAAAAAAAAAAAAGATGAAAACTGAGAACCAACTATTAGAAGACAAATCTAAAAGCCATATTATTTAGTAAGGACATTGCTTTTGCATAGAATGAAAAATTATTTAAGGTGGCTTTATTGGTGGCTGATAGAGATTATGGAGATGAGGATTTTGTTTCCCCATACTCAACAACCTATCCCTTGGCACTGTCCCAGAGTTATAGAAAGAAAAATGCCATTATAAAATCCCCAAAGAGGACATTCTATCCAATTTTAGAAAATATCCTTGATCTAAGAGGATTAACATGGAGGAAGTTACCAGTTCCACTCCCAAAAATATTGCAAGAGTATTATTAGAACAGTGTTTTTCTTTTTTTTTTTAGGGTTTTTTTTTTTATTATGTTATGTAAATCACCATACATTACATCATAGTTTTTGATGTGTTCCATGATTCATTGTTTGCGTGTAACACCCAGTGCTCCATGCAGAACGTGCCCTCTTTAATACCCATCACCAGGCTAACCCATCCTCCCACCCCCTCCCCTCTAGAACCCTCAGTTTGTTTCTCAGAGTCCATCGTCTCTCATGGTTCGTCTCCCCCTCCGATTCCCCCCCTTCATTTTTCCCTTCCTGCTATCTTCAGTGTTTTTCTTAATACCTAGGAAATTATGGCCTCTGTATAAGAATATTTATTTCCCTCTTGGCTGGAACCTTCATCTATTATTTCTGACTTTTTTTACTTTCAAATTGAATTTATCCCCTAAATAAAAAACACTGTCCAATAAAATATAATGCAAGCCACATACGTACTTTTAAATGTTCTACTAACCACACTGAAAAAAAAAAAAAACAACTAAAACACAGATGGCATATTGACTCAAGTCAAGGTATTTAATTTCTCTGGACTTTATTTCATACTTTGGTAAAATGGAAAAAGGAGTCTTAGAAGAAGTGATACCGAAAAGAATTCAGAGCCTAGGGTCACACTTGCTCTGTTGGGAGACCTGCTCCCACAGTTTCTGGCTGAGTTACTTTGAGCGAGTTACTAAAACCATCAAACAAACATTTTTTTGGTTTGCTGACCCTTCCTATCGTTTCTTTGTTTTCAATTTAATAAATTACTGCTCATACCTACATCATATGTTTTCTTTTATGTTTGATTTTATCTCATTTTTTTAATCTAAAATTTGAATTGAAAATAAAACTCATTAATTTTTAATCTTTCTTTTTTCTATTAAATGCATCTAAGTTATACATTTTCTTCTAAGTGTTACTTGCATCACATAAATGTGGGTATTCAATATGCATTTTTATTTTGTTCTAAGTATTTTAGAGTATTCATTATCTAGTTCTTTGACAGACATATTATTCACAGAGAAGTGTGTTCTTTAATTTCCAAAAAACAGATTTGGGGGAAATATTTTATTTTACTGGAATAGGAGTAAATGGCCTGTATGATAAGATTGATTGGCATTCACTGAGACATGCTTTGTGGCTTAGCATTTGATCTGTTCTAATAATTCACATTTAGTTATTGTTAAAATTCAACTATTATCTGAAAATCTTACACTGATTCCCTCTTCTGTTTTTTGTATGATGGAAACAAATACATTTTAATCCTGATCACATCCTTCCATTTTCAATGTTATAAATGCCTAGTGTTTAATTCTGTCTTACATTTAAAAAATCCCCAAATTAGTGTCGTTGTTGCCATAGGCAGTGAGTTCCTATCTGGATTTAAAAGTTTCTTAGTCTGTCTTAAATTCTGGCATCTCCACACCTCTTGCTAACATTATCTACTATGGATGCACAAACATTTTTCTTCTCCAGTATTATGATATTTATTATACGTCTTTTGCCTTTCCAAATACATTTTAGAAACATTTTCTTGATATCTTCAAAACAGCTTGCTGAGGTTTTGATTGTGATTACATTGAAGCTATAGATTAAATGGGGAGAACTGATATCTTGATTAGGGTGAGTCTTCTAATTCATTAACCCAGAATATCTCTCCATTTATTAAATCATTGATTTCTTTCATCCGTGTTTCATAGTTTTCTGCATACAGATCCTGTGTATATTTTGTCAGATTTATACCGAAGTATTTCATTTTTTGTGCTATTGTAAATGTTTTTTTTTAATTTCAAGCTTCAATTATTCATTGCTGTTATAGAGGAAAGCAATTGACTTGTATATGTTACCTTGTATCCAGCAACCTCACTATACTTTCGTATTGATTCCAATTTTTTTGTAGATTTTTTTTGAGTTTCTACATAGACTAATGGACAATCATGCTATATGTTCATAAGGACAGTTTTATTTTATTTATTTATTTTTACTTTCCAATTTGTATAGCTTTTAATTCTTTTTCTTGTTCTGTTACACTAGATAAGACTTCTAGTATGATGTTAATGGAATGGTGAGACAGAACATTCTTGCTTTGTTACCAATCTTAGGGGGAAGCTGTCCAATCTCTTACCAAAAGGTATAATGTTAACTGTGGGTGTTTTGTAGAAGTTGTTTATCAAGTTAGAGAAATTGTGCTCTATTCCTACTTTGGTGAGAGTTTTTGTTTTGAATAGGTGTTGGATTTTGTTAAATGCTCTTTTCTATGACAACCAATATGATCATAGTTTTTTTTTTCCTTAGCCTATAGATATGGTGGATTATATTAACTGATTGTCTAATGTTGAACTGGCCTTGAATACATGGAATAAATCACATTTGGCTGTGGTTTGTAACTCATTTTATACATTGTTGCATACAATTTGTTAAAATTGTGTTGATATTTGCATCTATGTTTATATGAGATTTTGATCTATAGTTTTTTTTTTTTTTCTTGTAATGTCTTTATCTGGTTTTGGTATTGCAGTATTGCTAATCTCATAGAAACAATTGGAACATATTTTGGGCCTGATGTTGTCATTTTTAGAAAGTTATTGATTATTGAATAGTTGATTAATTTCTTTAATAGGCATAGGTCTATTCAGGTTGTCTATGTCCCTTGTGTGAGCTTCCATAGTTTATGTCTTCAATGAATTTGTCAATTTTATCAATGTTATCAAATTTTCAGGCATAGACTCTTTCATATTATTTTTTTAGTATCTTTTTAATGCCCATGTAATCAGTAGTGAGGGCACATCTTTCTGATATTGATAATTTGTATCTTCTCTCTTTCTCCCTTGTTTAATTTGGCTAGATATTTATCCATTTTATTCATCTTCAAAAAATCAACTTTTAGTTTTGTTAATTTTCTCTTATTTTTCTGTTTTCAATTTTATTGAATACTGCTCTAATTATTTTTTCTTCTTGATTTAGGCTTAATTTCTTTAATTACCTAAGATTAAAATTTAGTTTATTGACTTTAGATCTTTTTTCTTTTCAAATATATATATTTATTACAATAAATTTCCTTCTAACACTACTTTCATTGCATCCCACAAATTTTATAAGTTGAATTTTTATTTTCATTCAGTTCAAACTATTTTAAAACTTATCTTGAGGGGTGCCTGGCTGGCTCAGTCGGTTAAGCCTCTGACTCTTGATTTCAGCTCAGGTCGTGATCTCAGGGTTGTGAGATTGAGCCCCAGGTTGGGCTCAGTACTTGGACTGCAGAGTCGTCTTGAGATTCTTCCCCTCTCCATCTTTCTTCCCTTCTGGTCCCCTACCCCCCGCTAACTCTTTCTTTCTCTCTCTCTCTCAAATAAATAAATAAAAAATATTTTTTTAAAGATTTTATTTATTTATGACAGGGAGAGAGAGACAGCGAGAGAGGGAACACAAGCAGGGGGAATGGGAGAGGGAGAAGCAGGCTTCCCGCGGAGCAGGGAGCCCAATACAGGGCTTGATCCCAGGACCCTGGGATCATGACCTGAGCCGAAGGCAGACGCTTAACTACTGAGCCACCCAGGTGCCCCAAATAAAATCTTTTTAAAAAAATTCTTTTGATACTTCTTTGAAATATGTGTCATGTAGCAGTGTCTTGTTTAATGTCCAGGTATTTGGGGATTTTTCACCCATCTTTTGCTATTGATTTCTAGTTTAATTTCACTGTGTTCTGAGAATATACTTTGTATGATTTCTATTATTTTGAATTTGTTAAGGGATGTTTGTAGCCTGTAATTTGGTCCATCTTTGTGAATATTCCATATGAGTTTGAGAAAAATGTGTATCCTAGTGTTGTTGGATGGAATATTCTATAAATGTCAATTAGGTCAAAATGATTGATGTTGCCATTTAGGTCAAGTATTTCTTTACTGATTTTCCGCTTGTTTGATTTCTCAGATATTGGGAAAAGGATTTGTATTCTCCCAACTCTAAGAGTGGATTATCTATTTCTCCTTCAGTTCTGTTATTTTTTGCCTTATATATTTTGATGCTCTTTGGTTAGGTGCATACATGTTTAGGATTATTGTGTTTTCCTGCAGAATTGATCCCTTTATCATTATCAAATGCTCTATTTATCCCTGATAATCTTCCTCATTGTGAAGTCTACTTTGCCTGAAATTGATATAGCTACTCCAGCTTTCAATAGATGTTAACTACTTATTATTATTAGATTATAAGTGCTTTGAAGTGGTGGATAGTGTTCTTGCTCATTTTATTTTTTAAGCCCACATAGTGCCTAGGACCACTGTTGGGCACAGATATGTTCAGTAATAAAAGCTTTTTGACTGATTAAAGGGGATTAGATGTCTGTGAAGAGAGCATATTATTCATCTTATAACTAAAGAGAAAGATGAAATTACAATAAATATTTCTGAATTGCCAGAAGACGTACTCTATATTTTCCCATGTGCTGAAAATGAGTTGATATTTAAATTAGCAAATTTAAAAAGGGCTACTTCATGACCTTTTAAAATAACATAGATTTTCTGAGTGTTCCACAATTATTAAAGTAAATGGAATTAAAAGTAATGAAATTTTTTACTTTACTAATTGGGATTGGATTGAATATGTTTTAACAGTGCAGGCTCTCTGAATGATGTTACACATATTTTCACTGGCTAATAGATGTAGATCTTTTGGAGTCTAGCTAAGGTTCAAAAAGTCAAACATTAGCACTAAAAATCACTCACAGTAAAGGGAAAATTATCCCAACTGGCCTTTCTCAGCCTCATTTTAAATTATTCTCAAACAAAAAGCCTCCTTGTTTAAACACTCCTAGTTTAAAGTAGAATGAAAGATTGGATAGCTTTTGTTTTTTTTTGTTGTTGTTGTTGTTTTCCCTAGAGCATACATCAAAGTACATTCTCAGTTGTTCTTCAAATGAATCTGTAATGAATTAAAGAGGGGATTTTCAAAAAATGTACAGAATTCATTTTTAATTTAGAAAAAGCTAGATGCTAATCTAATGGTATGGAGCAGGTGAAAGAACTGTATTTTTTGAGAAAGTGAAGATGCTTCCCAAATTGAAAGGAAGAATTTTGTTTAGGACTTGATGCTCCTAACATTCCCTAGCTACATTGCCAAGGTATATGCAGTGTGGTTATGGCATACCAGATGCAGCAACGCACTTTGAGTACACAGCTTAGATATCTTATCTAAAAGAAAGGAAGAGAGCTGATCCAGAGCAATGAGGAGTGGCCAGAAGTGACTACGGTAATGGGGTAAAATTAAGAAATGCCTTATCATCTGTGATCTCAAGCTACAAGCACACAACAGGGTAACCACAAAGATACATGTTCCATTATCCAGGATCTTGAGTATTCCTTTTTCTTTTTTTTAAGATTTTATTTATTCATTTGACAGAGAGAGAGCACAAGCAGGTGGAGCGGCCAGCAAGCAGGCTCTCCACCAAGCAGGGAGCCGGACGAGGGGCCCCATCCCAGCACCCTGGGATCACAACCTGAGCTGAAGGCAGACGCTTAACAGACTGAGCCACCCAGGCACCCCGGGTATCCCTTCTTGTTATGCCATTATTTCTGGTACTTTTCTCCAAAGGCCTCATTTACAGGGAAAAAGAAAAGAAAGACAGATGGAAGAGAAAGGGAGGAAGAAAAGCTTATCCAGTTGAGAAAATTTACTCCTATCATAGGCTTTATGTTCAATGGAACAACTAATTAAAAAAAAAAAAATCCCTAACAGCAAATTCTCTAGAATCCATCATAGGAAATCTATAATTGCAACTTGAGAGGTAAGCTTGGGCTCCTTGCACAGAGAACTGGAAATGTTGTTTGTCAATCTACCTTTCCATTAGCCTGCGTAATGACATTGTAAAGAGGTCCCTTTGTGCTTTTTGTTCATTATTTGGTTTCAACAAAAATAGACATACAAGTTGTAAATACAGAAGTAGCAACACCCAATAAAGGCAAAAGAAGTAAGTTTCAGTAAAACAATGATTACACCTAGAAGGACATACAGAATTGTGTACTGCCTCTCTGAAAATAGAAGGTAAAATCATAAAAAAAACTTAATTGTGTGCTTTGAAAATGGAGTGGGAAATGTGCTTCTGCACAGATTATGTGTTATCATTGCTACAAAATCAAAACACTTCAGACAATATTGTATCCTGGGGAGGCCTTATGACAATCAGAACATCTGGCAACTCCTTGTCTAATTAGAATTATAAAGAGAACAGTGACCATTTCAGTATATCAGATTTTATGCCTGAAACTTTGGAGAAAACGTTCAGTAAAGAGGCCAGATTTGTTTAAAAGGAAAATCTTACATACATCCATTCATATTATCATCAAGAACACAGAATCAGCTGTTCTTTACTTCAGTTGATTTTAGCATTAAATTTCTCCTAAAATAAGCATATGCCTATACTCCGGCAAACTTCAAAGAGAGAATTTTTATGAATTTAACTTATTAGGAAAAATTACCAAATACTGTACATCCCTGCTGATTGCTGTAGATATACAATTCTACTGTTGGCAAAAAGCACTAGAACTCATATATTTAATTTTTTTATAACAAAATGTTTGGATGTAGTCAATTGTTAATTATCTGTACACTTCAAATGACTCAATATTGCTTGGATTATATATATTAATAATTTATATTTAATCTACATATCCATCATTCTATTGAGAGAGTAATTATTGTGAAATCTACTTCAATTCTTCAATCACTTTTTTTTTTTTTTTTAAAGATTTATTTATTTATTTATTTGAGAGAGAATGAGAGACAGAGAGCATGAGAGGGAGGAGGGTCAGAGGGAGAAGCAGACTCCCCGCTGAGCAGGGAGCCCAATGCGGGACTCGATCCCGGGACTCCAGGATCATGACCTGAGCCGAAGGCAGTCGCTTAACCAACTGAGCCACCCAGGCGCCCTTCAATCACTGTTTTAAAATACTCAGAAATTCAGAGCATTATTGCAATTGATAAGAAGAGTAAGCTGATAGAAGGTAATTTATGCTGTGGATTGCAATACCTAATATTTTATTCTCACAATTAAAGTATACCAAAAAGTGCATGTTTTATTTCTAAAAATATATTGATATTTAAGAAACAATCAAACTAAACTTTCTTTAGATATAATGTGATCACTATGCATATTGAAGAGAATGTTGGAGAAGAATTTAATTAATTTGTCTTTGGTAAAGAAGAAAAACTTTCCTGCAAAGAGAAGCAGTTTTTCTTTGTTTGTTTTTTATTTAGGACGTATATTTCAGCAGGTAATAGGAATTTCTGCATTTTTTGAAATCAGTTATCCGATATGTTTTGCTGATTAACTCTGATTGCTCTTTTTACATTCCCACTTGCAGACTTAAGTTCATATGTTTTAGAAGTATAGATTTTGAAGTATCATGCTCACACTAAAATATGCAATTAAATGTAAGTAGATCATGGGGTAGGCTCTGTTATGAGAGATTTGTGACCCTTTACTCTCTTATATTTTACGTAATATAGGCAAGGCAAACACTCACTAAACAAACAAACAAAATGTGGTGTTTAATATTTATATGGCTCTGAAAACAATGAATATATTTCTGCTTTAGAAGAATATATAGATGAAATCCAAATAGCCATACTGAAGTAGAAATTTTCTATTTATAAGTAGAAATTTTCTATTTATAAGTAGAAATAGAAAAGTTAAGATACTCACAATCCAGCTAACTTTCCATATAGTACTTTCTTCTGAGTATCTTTACTCAAGCATACTGTATGTTTTAAGTGTTTGCCATGTATTTTATCATTTATCCTCATAAAACCTCCCATTTGTACAGGTAAGGAACTCTGAGGCCTAGGAATAGTAAATCATTTGGGCAGTCACATAGTTAGTAAATAGCAAAGTCAGTATCAGACTCCAAATAGTTTGGCTTCAGAGCCCGCACTCTAATCATTACATTGTACTACTTCCAGTGTATGACCTTAAAGTAGGGTTGCCACACTTAGCAAATAAAAATACAGGATTTCCAGTTAGGGTTGTTAGAACAAAATATAAGTTTAAATATTGCATGGAAAACACTTATACTAAAATAAAATTTGTTGTTTATTTGAAATTTGAATTTAACTAGGTGTTCTGTATTTTATTTGGCAGCTCTACTCTAAAAAGACATTCAAATAAATACATATTTTCCTACTTTGTAATACTTGTGAGGTGGTATTACTGTACCTAGGTAGCATTTTCACACTCAAATTACTTTTTTCTTGCATTGCATTTATTAGATGCTAATAATCATTACTTAGAAGACTATAATATTTTTATTCCCAATTGTTTGCAGGTTTATTTCTACTTTGTTAAGTGGGAAGATAGGGTTAAGAACTAGGTTTCTCCCTCCTCCCTATAGCCTGAAACTTTTTAATCTTGGCCACACCTCCTTGTAAACAGTGACAGAATTCACTAGCTGCAAGATAAAAAGGTCTTGCAGAGTCAATGTAAGGATTTCTTATCTGAGAAATCATTTTAGCAATCTTACCTTGTTTGTCTGGATTACTTATTGCAATCAAACTGCCCCTTTTTCTTTTATTACACACAGACCCACTGGAGAATAAAAGTTAATAGTCCATCTCATTAAGTAATTTCTAAGGTATATAATATGAGATCCCCGAATTAATAGGCTTCCCTGGGCTATCCTGTATGTCATGCAGTTAGCTTTTCTCTCTCCAAATCCAAAATGCATCACAGTGTTGGGAAAGGATTTAAGAAGTTATGCCTGACTGATTTCTGGCCTTCCGGACATTGATGTGGTGTTAGCCGAGACTTCTGTCTTGTAAACCTCCATTTTCTTTGAGCTTGGTTGACAATTCAGCCCTTTGTGATAGATCAGATAGAGAGTCACGATATTTTTTAAGTTAGGAAGGAGTAGTTTAATTTTATCTCTCTCCTCAGATCGCCAACTTTATGAAACTATTTCTTTAATCTCTTTTTCCTTTGCCTATGTAAGAAAATTTCATAGCATACAAGTAAGGAAAGAAATGTAATTTCCATAATTGCTAAGCTGTATTTGGTCTACTCTGGTCAACAGTCATATACAGACTTATTTTGTAGGTTTATCTGTGAAATGATAGAGTCAGAGTATGTGGACTCAAGTTACTTCAATTTGAAATATCATGAATGACTGTGATTCTGAAATGCTATGATCATCATGAACAAAAGGTATTTATTAAGCAAAATCAGGCATAAGCAAGTTGCTGAAATCTCAACAAATATATGTAAAATGGGATGGGATAATTATACCTCAGGGTGTAGTAGTAAGAACTCAGTGAGATAATATGAGTAAATTGCTTAGCAAAGTATCTGTCACATTGGAAAAATTCATTAAGTGTTATATATAGCCTTCATATTTGTGTAGGCCAGTCTACTTACCACAACTTAATAATCTACTTGATTATGAAGCTATTTTAAAAACATACAATACCAGATAGCATAAAATAACATCAAATGAAGAATTTGGAAGAGAAGATCATGACCAGGGGCAATGCCTGGGTGGCTCAGTCGGTTAGGTGGCTGCCTTTGGCTCAGGTCATGATCCCAGAGTCCTGGGATCGAGCCCCGCATTGAGCTCCCTGCTCAGTGGGGAGCCTGCTTCTCCCTCTCCCTCCGCCTGCCACTCTGCCTACTTGTGCTCTCTATCTCTGTTAAATAAATAAAAATCTTAAAAAAAAAAAGAAGAAGAAGAAGATCATGACCAAATATTTCTCAGGGAATTGGTGGAATGTGGGCTGTTCTTCCAACAGTGTGTTGGACAGATGCTGAAAGATGGTCAAGGAATTCCACTGACATCTGGGGAAACTACCTTCTTTATTATTCTCTGTAGATGGAACTTGGGATCTCTTAGTTCTGCATACTTTCTGTAGGGGCTTGGGCAAGTCATTTCAGTTCCCTAGACCCTAGTTTCTTCATTCATAAAATAAGGGTGAAGGATGAGACTCTCTCTAAAAACTATTCACTGATTCCACAAAATCCGAGCTGAATTAAAATGTCATGACCTAGAGAAAATGATCTCCAGGTAAGTAAACTCAAGAGAACATTCATAGGAGAGTTATTTTAGAAGCTCAAGGCTGCTTATGGCAACAGTCAGGTTGAATCACAGCAGAAAACTAATATCCTACATGTGTAGTAATACATACTCAATACCTGGGGGTGATCCCTATCATCACAGCTGAAAAGATGTCTTCAACTACTCTGAAAGGGATGGTTTCTGATATTCTGGTGAATTGAAAAAAGGCACAATGCTGAATTTGTAGATAAAATAATCTGATTTCCTAGAGGAATAGCTAAGTAAAAATGGAAAAAAAAAAAAAAACCTGTAGGCTAACAAAATGTATAGACAGACTGAGATATTATACTGATTATACCGTCACTTAAAATAGCCCATCTTCTTTCCTACGTTCTATTATTATTCTTCCTCTTGCTCCACCTAAGACTAGCAAAGAGAACATAATTAAATGCCTCTAAGAGATGTGCTCCAACAATCTTCATAAAGTCATTAAATCTTTCTGATATTTTAAGAACATTTTTTTATTTCTTTGGACTTAATTTTTCAGTGTTAATCCTTTGTCTTATGCCCTGTGAGCATAGCCCCATGAAGTTTCACTGTATTCAATTAATTTTATATTATATCACCTATTACTAATCTGTTATTTATACATACTGCATATAGTTTAATAACATTAATTAATTATATTTACATTAATAAAAAGTACTGATTTATATAAATATATTTGGTAAATAAATTAATACAAAATATATATACAAAATAGTATTTTACATTATTTAATATATAATTCCAAAGAGACCTAAACAATTGCTATAGAAAAGTAGTGGCTTAACTTTTTTTTTACCACTAGTCTATTTTCTTAATTATCTTAATCATAAAAGGTATCCCAATCTATGTGATTCTTCTCCTTGATTTACAGAAACAAACTGTTGTCCTCTAAGCAAAGGATAAGCTGAAGATTTGAGAGAATATATGAAATTCTATTGCAAAAACAGAATGTTAAAAAAAAGTGATAACGATTGTTTGTTATTGAGAAAGTAAACTCATCATAACTTCTAAGGAAACTGGTTTTATTTCTGCTTCCAAACCTGTAACTGTCGCTTGTACATCTTCTTTGTATATCTTGAGCTCCTTGCCACCAAAAGTGGTCAAGAAGATACTAGCAATCAGTCCAGACATCCTCACATGTTGTCACACCAATAGATCATTACATCATCTATAGGAAAGCGTTCAGCCATATATTCATCCTCTTGTACACAATGCTCCCATTTCTGAAAAAAACTATGTCAAAGTAAATAATATTAACTTTGGAAGAAGCTATTTATATAATATTTTCATTGCATAACAAAAGAGGAGGAAACATAATTAGTTCAGCAAAACACTCAGTTATCAGATAGTGGATTGATAAATAAAACACAACCATTAAAATCATGGTCATGAGATGTATAGTAATACAAAATATGAAAAGTATATGTTAAGTTTTTAAAAACATGATATAAAATTATATATGCTAAATGATTAAAATTGCTTAAAATTCTTATTAAAAATACGAGAAAAAAAATCTTCAAAATTCACATCTTAATGTTAAGATAATGGGGTTTATATTTAAATATTTTTTTTTCCTATTTGCCAAAATAGGAATAGGTAATATATTGTCTAATTATAGTGCAGAAACAAAGTTAATTAAAAAGAGAGGCTAGATGCCCCATTCTAGTTGTATTAGAAAAAAATTAGGACAGCTGGACCAAATGACTTACAAATCGGCTATGCATTTTTCTAATTTTATAATTTAATATTTTAGGGGTTTATGGATGTTTTCTTAAATAGAGATAATCTACTAACTCCCTTGAACAGTTTGAACTAATGCAAAATAAAATTTTAAGCATGTAGGAGACTATGAAATTGCATAACCAATGATTTTCAAACTTTTACTAGAAATGGACTTTTTCTCTTAAATAAAACATATGGAATTCCAGTAGTTATAAAAAAAAAAAAATCCAGACTTTGGAGACTAAGCCGCCTCTCCCCCCACTTCTCCACAGACTCATAACTTCTGAGTTATGGAATACGTACTGACCTCTGTGGAATAACAGTGCAAAAAACAAACAAACAAACTGACCTAGAAAATCACCAAAGAGAAGCAGGGTGAGGGGATGGGCAAAATGGGTGAAGGGAAATGGGAGATGCAGGCTTCCAGTTACGGAATGAACCAATCATGGGAATAAAAGGTACAGCATAAGGATTACAGTCAATAGTATTGTAGTAGCATGGTATGGTGACAGATGGTAACCACAATTGTGGTAAGCTTGGGATAATATATAGAGTTTTTGAATCACTATGTTGTACTATGTTGTATGTATGTCTATGAAGCTATTGTAACTTCATATGTCAACTATACTCAAGTAAAAAATAAATTTAAAAAAGATAAAAGAGAAAGTGACACTTATTAACCAAAAAATACTGAAACCCTGATAATTTAAATGTTAGGGACAGAGTAAGGACCAGAAACTAAGTTTCTGAAGTTCTAACCCATTGTTCTTTCATCTATATGTCTATTTCTTCATAAGCCAGTGTGCAAAAAAAAAAAAAAAAGAATGGGGGAATGAATGAAATATAGAGTGTCTTGCATCAAGCCAGGCTTTTCAGGGGTTATTTTAAGTTGTTTGCCTGAAAACAGTAAAGCAATTTTGACTCAAATATGGAGATCTGTTTGGAGTTGGTCACTTCATGTGCCAGGTTCTTCTTTTGATCCATTTACCTCCAGGCATGTGCCATTTCTAACTCTCCTAGTTAGCATTGTTAGTACTTAGAACCTCCTAATGGGCAGATAATTAAAAAAAAAAAAAACTCTGAAAGAAAAAAATGGTGCCAAATATTGTTTCTCTCTCAGATATCATTTGTTTTTATAAATATCTTTTGAGGGCATTTATTTTAGCACATTATGACAGAAGGCTAAGGCACTTCCAGGCAGTATGGCGGAGTAGAAGGATCCTATACTCACCTCATCCCACTGATACAACTAGAAACACTCACATCAGTGTAAATAACCCAGAACATGACCTGAAAACTGTCAGAACAAACTCTACAATTAAATGTAGAGAAGAGGCCACATCCTAGGGAAGAGGATAGGAAGGATGGAGATTTAGTGGGGACCTAAACCCCGTGGGTCTGGCCGCCTGAGGGACGGAGCTGAGGCCATGGAGATTATCACACTGCCGCACTGCGAAGCCTGCGTGGGCTAGACAAATCCCCAGAGCATTTCCCTTTGAAAATCGGAGGGGTTGAATTTCATGAGTTCTTACAACCAGGAGGACTTAAAGCCTGAAACTTTAAAAAAATCAGTGGGCTTGGCTCTGAGAGAGTAGGAGGGCCGTAGAAAGCAGAGTCCCCTCCCTTAAAGAGACAGTACTACAAACAGCCTGCAGAGATACAGCATCGAAGCAGCAGTTTTGGGAAAAACGCCTGGAGCATATGGGACAGAGAGTTATTTACTAATCTCAGAGTTCCCTGAGGGACTTCTCCTAGAACAAAGGAGCTAGCAGGCTCCACTTCTATTCTCTGCTCCCCCCCCCCCCCCCATAAACACAGGCCACCTGTGGGAACCAGCATGGCACCAGCTTGACCACCTAACTTGCTTATACCGCATCCCATCCCGCCCAGCCAGTCCCCAAGCTGCAGTCACCTCTCCCAGAAGACTGGTGCAAACCTTACCAACGCTTAGTCTCCTGACTGGGTGCTTTATGAGGCCTCAGTCCAGCGGCAGCAGGTTACTTTCCATGGAGGACACCTGTGCTTTGTGGAGTGGCATGGCCAGCCTCGGTCTTGGTGGCAGCTGTGCATCCCCTGTGGAAGAGGACCAGTGCACAGGACTTGCAGGCACAGAGGCCCTCACCATGCACACTTTGCAAAGTGTATCAGGATGCCTGGTCTGAGCAGCAGCTTTGAATTCTCTGCAGAAAAGGACCAGCACCACCCTGTTAAAAGTGCACGCCACACCCAATACTTTCAAGAGCAAGAGACAGGGGCGCCTGGGTGGCTCAGTCGTTAAGCGTCTGCCTTCGGCTCAGGTCATGATCCCAGGGTCCTGGGATCGAGCCCCGCATCGAGCTCCCTGCTCTGCGGGAAGCCTGCTTCTCCCTCTCCCACTCCCCCTGCTGTGTTCCTGCTCTCGCTATCTCTCTCTCTGTCAAATAAATAAATAAAATCTTTAAAAAAAAAAAAAAAAAGAGCAAGAGACATAGCTTAGTTTCCTAATACACAGAAACATACACCGAGGATTAGACAAAATGAGGAGACAGAGAAATATGTCCCAAATGAAAGAACAGGACAAATAACAGCAAGGGACCTTGCTGTGAAACAGAGATAAGTAATATGCCTGATAGGGAATTTAAATTAAATTAATGATTATAAAGATATTGGACTTGTGAAAAGAGTGGAGGACATCAGTAAGACCCTTTACACAGAGATACAAAAGAACTAGTCAGAGATGAAGAGCAAAATAATTGAAATTAAAAATGCACTAGATGAAATTAATAGCAGGCTAGAAAAAGCAGAAGAACGAATCAGAGACAGGGAAGACATAGTAATGGAAAGTAATCAAGCTGAGCAGGTGAGAGAAAAAAATAATCAAAATGAGAATAGACTTAGAGAACTCAGTGAATCCATTAAGCACAATGACATTCACATTATAGGGATCCCTGAAGAAGAAGAGAGAGAAAAGGGAGTAGAAAATTTATTTGAAGAAAAAATAGCTGAAAACGTCCTAAATTTGGGGAAGAATACAGAAATTCAGACAAAGGAGACACAGAGATCTGCCAAAAAATCAACCCAATGAGGTCCACAACCAAGACACATAGTAATTAAAATGGACACAAGCAGTGATAAAGAATTTTAAAAGCAGCAAGAGAAAACAGTTACATACAAGGGAAACCTCATAAGGTTATCAATGTATTTTTCAATAGACACTTTGCAGGCCAGAAGGGAATGGCATGACATATTCAAAATGCTGAAGGGAAAGAATCTGCAGCCAAGAATGCTCTATCCAGCAAGGCTATCCTTCAGAATAGAAGGAGAGATAAAGAGTTTCCCAGACAAACAAAAGTTAAAGGAGTTCATGACCACTAAACCAGCCCTATAAGAAGAGTTAGAGGGTACTCTTTGACTGAAAAAAACATAAGTAAGGTAAGAAAAGTAGAACGCACAAAAGCAGTAAAAATAAGTATATCTGTAAAAATCAGTCAGAGGACTCACAAAATAAAGGGAAGTTAAGTATGACACCATCCACCTAAAATGTGGGGGAGGAGAGGAGTTAAGAATGGATGTAAACTTAGGTGACCATCAACTTAATATAGACTGCTATATGCAGAAGATGTTATATACAAACTTAATGGTAACCACATATGAAAAACCAGTAATAGATATGCAAAAAATAAAGAGAAAGGAATTCAAGTAGATCACTAAAAAAAGCCAACTTATGGTGAGAGAAGGGAGCATGGGAAGAAAGGAACAGAAAAGACCCACAAAAACAAACACAAACCAAATAACAAAATGGTAATGAATACATACATATCAATAATTACTTTGAATATAAGGGACTAAATGTTCCAATCAAAAGGCAGAGGGTGGCATTTGGATTAAAAAAAAAAAATTAAAAACAAAAACAAGACCCATCTATATGCTGCCTGTAAGAGTCTCACTTCAGACCTAAAGACACTTGCAGATTGAAAGTGAGGGATTGAAGAAGCATTTATCATGCAAATGACTGTGGAAAGAGAGCCTGGGTACCAATACTTATATCAGGCAAAATTGACTTTAAAACAAAGGCTGTAACAAGAGACAAGAAAGACACTATATAATCATTAAGGGAACAACCCAACAAGAAGACATAACAGTTGTAAATATTTATGTACCCAATATGGGAGCACCCAAATACATAAAGTAGTTAATAACAAATATAAGGAAACTAATCAATAGTAATACAATAATAGTAGGGGACTTTAACACCTCACTTACATCAATGGACAGATCATCTAAACAGAAAATCAACAAGAACAGTGGCTTTGAATGACACACTGGACCTAATAGATACATTCAGAACATTCCATCCTAAGACAGCAAAGTACACATTCTTTTTAAGTGCACATGGGACATTCTGCAGAATAGATCACGTATTAGGTCACAAAACAAGTTTCAAAAAGATCGAAGTTATACCATCCATCTTTTCTGACCACAGTACAATAAAACTAGAAATCAACCACAAGAAAAAAATCTGGAAAGAGCACAAATACATGGAGTTTAAACAACATGCTATTAAACAGTGAATGAATCAACCAGAAAATCAAAGAGGAAATCAAAAAATACATGGAGACAAATGAAAACACAACAGTCTGAATCTTTGGGATGCAGCAAAAGTGTTTCTAAGAGGGAAGTTTATAGCAACACAAGCTTACCTCAAGAAGCAAGAAAAATCTCAAATAAAAAACCTAACCTTACACCTAAAGGGGCTAGAAAAAGCACAACAAACAAAACCCAAGTCCAAGAAATGATAAAGATTAAAGCAGAAACAAATGATATAGAAACTGAAAAAAAACAATAGAACAGATCAATGAAAACAGGAGCTGGTTCTTTGAAAAAGGTCAACAAAATTGATAATCTTTAGCCACACTAATAAAAAAAAAAGGAGAGAGAGAGGACTCAAACAAAATCAAAGATGAAAGAGGAGAAATAACAACCAACAGCACAGAAATACAAAGGATTGTAAGAGAATATTATGAAAAATTATATGCCAACAAACAAGACAACCTAGAAGAAATGGACAAATTCCTAGACACATACAACCTACCAAACTAAAACAGGAAGAAACAGAAAATTTGAACAGAACAATTACCAGAAAGGAAATTGAATCAGTAATCAAAGAACTCTCAAGAAACAACAGTCCAGAA
Organism: Phoca vitulina; assembly: GCF_004348235.1. Classification (NCBI taxonomy): domain Eukaryota; kingdom Metazoa; phylum Chordata; class Mammalia; order Carnivora; family Phocidae; genus Phoca; species Phoca vitulina. Next base: position 76,023,584 of record NW_022589707.1, read on the forward strand.
CTCAATAGCTTCACAGGTGAATTTAACTAAACATTTAAAGAAGAGCTAATACCTATTCTTCTCAAACTTTTCCAAAAAAACAGAAGAGGAAGGAAAACTCCCAAATTCATTCTAGGAGGCCAGCATTACCCTGATTCCAAAACCAGATAAAGACACAACAAAAAAAGAGAACTACAAGCTAATATCTCTGATGAACATAGATGCAAATTCCTCAACAAATTATTAGCAAACCAAATCGAACAATACGTTAAAAAAATCATTCACCACAATCAAGTGGAATTTATTCCTGGGATGCAAGAGTTTACAAATTTTTTTTTTTACAATATTTACAAATGAATCAACATGATATATCACATCAATAAGAGAAAAGATTAAAACCACGGATCATTTCAATAAATGCAGAAAAATCATTTGACAAAGTACAAAATCCATTCGTGACAAAAACCCTCAACAAAGTAGGTTTAGAGGAAACATACTTCAACATAATAAAGGCCTTATATGAAACCCACAGCAAACATCATACTCAATGGTGAAAAACTGAGAGCTTTTCCCCAAGGTCAGGAACAAGACAAGGATGTCCACTCTCACTGCTTCTATTCAACATAATACTGGAAGTCCTAGCCGCACCAATCAGACAACAAAAAGAAGTAAAAGGCATCCAGATTGGTAAGAAAGAAGTAAAACTTCCACTATTTGCAGATGACATACTATACATGGACACCTAAAGACTCACTACTAGAACTGATAAATGAATTCAGAAAGGTCACAGGATACCAAATCAATGTACAAAAATCTGTCAGGAAGGTTCATAAATGAAATATTTTCAAAGGAAGTGCTTTCTGTATATTAAGCTTTTGGAGGAAAATTAAATCAAGGGTCTGCAAACTTTTTCTTTTTCTTTTTTTTTCTGCAAACGTTTAGGCTTGCAGGCCATTGGTCTCTGTCACAACCATTTAATTCTGATGGTGCAAAAAGAAAGGAGCCATAATGTAAACAAATAAGTATAACTGTGTTCCAATAAAACTTTATTAAAAAGAAATAGGTGGACAACCGATAGTTCATGGTTTACTGACCCCTGAGTTAGATGATAGTAAATAAACTTCCTAAGTTTGAGTGAGCAGGTGAAGACACATTCCATGCAGAAATATATTTAAAGCTTATAAGCAATCAATACTAAAGGAATTAGTTTTCTAAGGAACTAAAGACTTAAAAACATTTTCTATCCCTGCATATGGATCTTACACAAGCCTATTATTTTTCCCTCTTTTCATTAAATTTATAGTGTTTGAGGATCACAAGATATTTAACTTAAAAGAGTTTAATCATGACCAAAAAAGAGAGTTTAATTTGATAATTAGAACAAAGATCATGTATCTATATTCCTTACTTAAATTTTTTTTCTCCATGAGGTGCCAATTTTCAAGCTATATACATTTGCCAGTTAGTTAAATGAGTTGAATAATGACTACTGTTTCCCTGATCAGGTTTTATTAATCAGTGCTGGTATATTATCCAGGAACTATTACATAAAAGAAACTAGTACCTTCATAGATTTTTTACTTTCTTTTTTTTCTTTAATTTTTATCAATTTTAGTTGAGTTTCTTTAAAATGGAAAGTGAATTACATTTTCTGGAGCATTACAATATAACATGTATTTTATGAAAAAAGAGGGGAAAAAATAGACCTTGAATAGCTGGCCTAGTTTAAATTATTCATGAGTGAGCAGGTGGTAGAGATGGTAATGAGGTCTCTCTATGATTATCTGCTCCTTTCAACTATATCTAAGTAAAACAAAACAAAAGTCATATGACATAGCTTAAGGAAAAAAATATCAGACTGTTCCCATTTGAGGCAAAGTTTTAACTAAGCATGCCAAAAATGACTTAGATCTAGACCTCTAAAAATCAAGTTTGCTGCTAGTAGTTTATATTTTAAATTTGATTGCTTCATAATAACCCTCCATAATTGATTAAAAATTCATGTTGCTAGTGAAGAGTTTTGATTACTTCAAAGGTTTCTTTCCAGATAGAAAACTGGGAGTGGGATGAGAAAGTTTTGTTTTGTTTTTAATAAAAGTATTTAGAATCAAAATTGGGCCTACCAATTGAGAGAAAGCTTAGCTCCAAACATCAAACTAACAGGTATTTGTGTTAAAGGTTCAGGAGTCACTTTTTCTTGTTGCATTTGCAGACTGAAAAAATTCAGCTGACGTTATGGTACGGAAGTGAGTTACAATGAGGATCAGTTAGAATGGCAAACTGTTAGCGTGTAGGTCCAAGTAAACTGCTTAGGTATGCAAATTAAAATTTTTCTTTCTGTCGCTGGATAGTCCAGATATCGGATATCACTGGTTACTTGTCAACTGTGTAGTTACATTGACTGGTTTAAGGCACATAATACAATCAAAGCCAATGACCATAAGAAAATGTTTCCCTGGGACAGAATAATAAAATAAAATAAAATAAAAATTAAAAAAAGGTTGTTCCTCTCTTCTACCAGAAGGGATCATTTCCTTTCCTTGGATGGTGTGGTGTAAGAATATGAGGTGTTCAGACCAGCAATTGGAAAGCCCAGAAGGGCTGCATGTGGCAGGGATAAGGGGCTATCATTTGGAGCCTGAGGATGATCTCTCAGAGAGAGTGAGAGAAACCAGGTCATTGGTGGTATCATTTGAGCTTCCCAACCAAATTTGCCTAAAGCTAAGCCCTACCTTTCATTTGCAGCATAAAGATCCTTAATAAGTACACAAAAATAAGTGTACACAAAAATAAGCACAAAAGTATTTGGGGAGGAAGGTTTTAATTAAATTAAACAGGCCCCATGAGTTAAGGCCTGAAATAAATACTGAGGAGCTGCAACACTTAGGATAAAGAAACGGAATCAGAACTGGCATTTTGTCCTAGTGTCCTGTCCTGGAGTTGCTTTTACTTTTCAGAGCTTTGCAAAAGCTGTAGATCTCATTGAATCATTCTGGTTCTTCACTCCCCAAAGCAAAATCAATATTTTAGTTTAAAATACAGGCTAATAAGGATTATATATCCCAACATTTCTTAGATTCCTTATCCAATCAAAGCAAAGTGAAAGAACCAAGTTTGGAGTCAGGTAGCCTTGGGTTTGAGTTCAGCTCCAACACACTAACTCTGAAACCTTGTGCAAGTTACCTTACCTCTGTTAGGCTTACCCTCTCATATGTAAATGTCGATAATAATATTTTCCATGCATGAATTTTGATGGGATTAAAATGATGGCAACATTTAGATAAATACTTAGCACAGGACCTAGCAAAACTCAAGCCTCATTGCTGATATTAACATTGTTTGATTTCTGTCTTACATTTTCCTTGATATGATTCCTGTAAATTATATGTCCCAGGACCACTAGAGAAAGAACCTAGCAGCATTCACTGTTTACCAAGTGGAAAAATGTTCATGATTATTGTAATCTAGCAGCAGATTGGAGAAAGGCAAATACAGTTCCTCTGACTTTTCAATTCCCATCTTTTGCCCACACGGCTGTAAAATGGTGTCATTGTTTCTCATGAACAATTAGCTATTCCAAATTATATCCTGTATATTTAATGAATAGAGATAGTAAACAAAAACCACATGACTTCTTTACAAATAGGTTTCAAGGCAAGTTAGTAAATACTGTGTGCTGTCACTACTCCCCCACCTTCCCTGAGTTAAACTTTTCTAATACATCGTTTCAGTCTCCTTTGAATGAGCACCTGCCTTCTGAGTTACTCACAGCAGGGTGGTGATGCCTGTTTACCACTATTGTTCTTAGGTATTTCACTATGTTCATCACATCCATTTTATGTGACACCATACACATTTTCTCTATAGGCGATGTTACATACTGGAATTATCCACTCCAGGTTAGAATAATTAATTACATATATATTTATGTCATGTAGGTACTCAAATTACATAGCAATTCACCCTAACTACACCCTAACTTGGAATGGCTCATATTTATATTTCCCGATGCCCGTTATGTATAATTAACTCAAAAATCAATTTCATACAGCATACTAGAACAATTCAGAAAGAGCTGTAACAATTTCTAGGGCCAACAATCCAGGCCCAAAGAGTCAAAGTGAGTTCAGAGATTAAGAAGTCATCAATCACCCAGAGACATAATATCAGGTATTGCTAACGTGGTAATGACGCAGACATCAGTGATTCCCTAAGTAAATATTTATGCCTCAGACAGTTGCTGTCGCAAATGGGATGTTATGACATGTTGCTTCAGTGATGTATGCCATGTATTAATGTTACTAATCCCTAAACACCCATTGACAGGTAGTGTCTAATTCGCTTTACCTCAGATGATAATGGCCCATTGAAGCTATTATCGTTTTAAAGGGAGGAACATTTTCAGTGATGTATTTTACATTTCTGTGGGGATTTTTTGAATTTATTATCATACTTTTTTTATTTGCTCTGTCTTTTAAAGAAAAAATGATTGTGTAAGTTTAGCAGCACAGTGCAATCCCTAATGTCTGAAGAATACCATTTTAAAGTATCATGATCCAGAAGCCCCTATTCTATCACCAAGTGGTGCACTGGAGTTGACTCATTCTTCATGACCAATGGGGTGAGGTTGGCTTTCCTGAGAGATTTCTTATCTTTCAATGTATTTTATACAGCCAGAATTATGGATGTACAGAGGATATGAAAGCAATTCTGTCAATTCAAAAGATTGTTAGAAGATTCAAAAGAGGATTCAAGGAAGTTCTGCCTAGACACATTGGAAAGGTCTTAGAAAAAGTCCTAGACTGAGTTGCAGAGCCGGTGTAGGTTTACTGATTAGCATGAAGCTCCGATATACTCCACTGTCTATTAGAGGCATTCGACATGTGACAAAGGATTCTCCTGGACAAAATGGAAGTAAGCATCAACACTAAATAGTAGCAAGCAGACATCTTTGTAAATAGTATCTTCAGAGTTCTTTTCAGCTTTTGTTTAATATGATCATTAACTGTACATCAAGCATAAATTTAGAATTCATTAGATTATATCGCATACTTTGGGTTGGAGTTCCAAGCAAACCACTTGCTGGGAGACCAGTTCTGATACACCAGGGCCTGCAAATGGTCTCACGCCATTCATTGACCAACAAATGGAGAAGCACTTCATCTCTTCTCTCCTCTGACTCACATGAGCAGTACATTCCCATGGGCAGATGCAGTGTTAAAGACAGCTAGCTGTCTGGCCAGCTAGCTGTAATTATCCCATGCATTTAATTTTCTACTTAAGGAAACGACCATAATATTGTTGAAATCTGGTATAATACCTAAAAGCGAATTAGTCACAATTTCCGTTGCCTTATGATTTATAAGAAAATACTCATGGCATACCTTACAGTTGTACACCAAGACGGTATGGGTCACTGAGCTTGAGAACCATGGCATGAACTATAGCACACATCTGTAGTCTTGGAAAGAGGCTGCAATGTCGGTGTGGTACAAAGTTCCTCGCAAACAAAAGGCCTATATTTCTAACTCAATTTAGAAAACCAGTCCCACCATCAAGTACTCCACCGTGACTGAGACAATGGTGCCTGCTACTCCACTTTTTTTCTGGCATAGCTAGACCAGCAGAATGGCTGATAACAAGACCCTCAAACAGCTGCTGAATGAGGCGCTTCAAGTAGGAAGGGCAAAGGAAATGCACAGCAAAGCAGGGCTTCAAAGAAAAGAACATCACTGTGAACTGCTGCAGAAACAGCAGAGGCCCATATCCCCCTGCCAGGTAAGCATGGCAACAGATTTAATTGGGTGGTTTAGTTGGACAAAAGGTACTAAAAAGAACATGGGTCTTAGAAGCCTTGCCTTAATCAATGACACATAAGGAAAACTACAGCTAAAATACTAATTTTTGCATGTAGTGTGGGTAAGACTTTTGGTAACAGCATAACTTCTGAGTCACACACAGAGATATAGGGGGAACATGATCAGTAGAGCGATATTTGAAAACAAACGGCAAGGCATATATGTGTCGAGGTACTGACAGTTGTTTGGAATGCCGACGCTGGAGCCAGGCGGAGTGTGTTTGAATCCTGACTTTGACGTTTACGGGCTGTGTGATCTGGAGTAAGTTACTTAACCTCTCTATGCTTTAGTCTTCTCTTCTACAAAAAAGAGATAATAATTGAAGTTACCTTATACGTTCCTTATGAGGACCAAGTGAGTTTAGGAAAAGCATTTCAAGTAGTTCTCGGCCTATTACTGTTTCAGATAGTTCAGCTCTTACTATTTTAAGGGAATAAAGATATTATAGATGTCATTTTATGTTTGTATTTAAATTTAGCCAAATTTGTCATGTTGAGTTATTATGATTTTTATATTAGAAATAATCGGTAGTTGAGGCAAAATACATCACAGATTAAGAAGCTCAGTTCAAATCTAAAATGTGTTAGAAAATATTTATGGAATGAAATAGGCTCCTTTTTTTTTTAAATTAAGGGTCCCTAAGTCCTTCACTTTAGTAATAGTCAGCAAAATGTGTTCATCTTGACCATCGGTAAGGGAAGCAAAAAATACCTAGGTGGCAGAACACTGCAGCTCATTTATTGGTTTTATCCCTGTGTCTTTGACGTTGACAGCATTTTGTTGTTTGCTTCATTCTTGAAAGAGCATCATCAAATCACTTGTTAGCTAGGGCCTGAGTGTATTAAATAGCAGTCTTTGGACTGAAGAAATGGGCACTTTCTTAGTGAACTTAGAAAATAGAAGAAAAGATAATATAAAAAGTATTTTTGAGATTTTTTTCCCAATAGCTTTATTCTCTAGACTAGATTTGCCTTTCTAATCCTGTTACTTTCCCCCAAATTGACATCTTACAATCAGTGGTATGAGATACACAGATATGCCAAAGCCTTTTAAGGAATCAAGGAGCACTGGTAGGAAACACTTTGCGGAGGGAGAATTAGGGAAAGGGGGATTTCTTATAAAAACCACATTTGCTGCAATATAATGCAAATATGGTAAAATACAATTAAATAAATGTATTGCTTTAACATACATATCTGTGGGAAGAGACTTGGAGAAAAGTTAATTATCTCATGGTTGCAGATGTTGCTGGGTGTATGTTACTTTCTCCAGGAATTCTTCGTTGAGCTCGAGGACAAGATTAATACCTCTGTTGCCCCTCCCCCTACTATGGCCTTTGCCACACAGATTTTTAACTTCCTCATCAACTGTCCAACTCCACTAGGACTATACGTTTCTTACTGTAGTAGCCATGTATTTTTTACTTTTATTATTATTATTTTTTATCCGTAGAATTTAGCAGAATATCCTGCACATAGTAGGCAGTCAATAAACATTGAAAAAAATAAAGGAGGACTCTCTGGGACAGAGAAAGTAGTTCCCAAACATTCTAAAGTGAACATGTATTGTCTTTATAATGTAAATGAATTCAGTGAATGTAATTCAGCTAAAAATATTTTCAAGTGTGGGACCTCAAAAAATAACTATTGAACCAAGAAAAAAGAGAAAAAAAGGAAAACCTAATTTGGTCCAAGTATCAAGATATATAACACCCACATAGTTGGGACACTTTGAAGGATGAATTATAGATGTTTTTCATAATAGAAGGAAGTTTTATTTTTTTTTTTCCTAAAGACAATTCACCTTCATCCATCACTTATTCTTTTTTGTAATATGTGGTATTCTTTAATATGTAAAGAACTTACAAACATAAGCTCTGAATTTGTTTGCGTGCAGGCTATGACTTATTACATATATGTATACCCCATTATAAGATTTTCTTTTCACTACAAAATAAAATTGGAATGAAGCAAGAATAATCTTGGACTACTTCTATATTATTAAAATATAAATAAATTTCATTATAAAATGTTCTTACTTATTAAGTGGTTTCTATCTACAGAGTTGCATGATAGTGAGACCAAAAAAGGGCTCAGTGCATTTTTTTTCTTTCAAACATAAACTATTGTACATTTGCCCTAACAGGATTTCTTGTTGGTGATTCATTTTTTTCATTACAATATTCTTTTTATTATTAAATGAAACATATCACCGCCACTACCTTGGCCATATATAGTGGACTGTCCTGTGTAAAGTTCTTAACAGGCAATCTATAATAACCAGGTCTCTTTTTTATATTGATTCAAGTTATATTTAGTGCTGAAGTATAAGTGAAATTTATGAAAATAAAATCAATTTATGCTTTGAAAGTTACTTTTTAATAATTGAGGTAAATAATATGCCATATTATATTTGGATATATTCAGATGTACAACATAGTGATTTGACATTTGTATGTATTGTGAAATGATCACCACAATAAATGTAGTTATCATCTGTCACCAAAGTTAATTCAATATTATTGACTATATTCACCATGCTGTACATTAGATCCCCATGACTTATTTGTTTTATAAATACAAGTTTGTACTTCTTGATCCCATCCATTTTACCTCCTCCTCAACTCTCTTCCCCTTTGACAACCACCAATCTGTTTTCTGTATCTATGAGTCTGGGTTTTGTTTTGTTTGTTTTGTTTTGTTTTGTTTTTTAGGTTCTATATATATGTGAAATTGTGGCATTTGTCCTTCTTTGTCTGTCTTATTTAATTTATAATCATGATACCCTCAAGGTCCACACATGTTTTTGCTAAAGACAGTATTTCCTTCTTTTTATTTTTTTAATTTTTATTGTTATGTTAATCACCATACATTACATCATTAGTTTTTGATGTAGTGTTCCATGATTCAGTGTTTGTGCATAACACCCAGTGCTCCATGCAGAACGTGCCCTCTTTAATACCCATCACCAGGCTAACCCATCCTCCCACCCCCCTCCCCTCTAGAACCCTCAGTTTGTTTCTCAGAGTCCATAGTCTCTCATGGTTCATCTATTTCCTTCTTTTTATAGCTGAGTAATATTCCATGGTGTGTGTGTGTGTGTGTGTGCGTGTGTGTGTTTATATCACATCTTCTTCTTTTTTTTTTTTTTTAAGATTTTATCTATTTATTTTACAGAGAGAGAGACAGCGAGAGAGGGAACACAAGCAGGGGGAGTGCGAGAGGGAGAAGCAGGCTTCCTGCCAAACAGGGAGCTCGATGCGGGGCTCAATCCCAGGACCCTGGGATCATGACCTGAGCCGAAGGCAGACGCTTAACAACTGAGCCACCCAGGCACCCCTATATCACATCTTCTTTATTTTTTTATCAGTGGACATTTAGGCTATTTCTGTATCTTGGCTATTGTAAATAGTGCTGCAGTGAACGTAAGGGTTCACATATCTTTTCAAATTAATGTTTTCATTTTCTTTGAATAGATACCCAGTAATAGAATTGCTGGATCATTTGGTAGTTCTATTTTTAATTTTTTGAGGAACCTCCACACTATTTCCCATAGTGGCTGCATGAAAACTACTTTTTTTTTTTTTTTTAATATCATTAACAGCCACTTTAACTCTCTAAACTATTAACATACAATGTAAACACCTCAATATTTTCAGGGAACTTAGTTTTTAAAATGGTATATATATATATATATATATATATATATATATATATATATATATATAGCTTTTTGCCAGAGCTTTAAAAATGAACATTAACTATAAGACCAGGCTAAATGGGGGCGGGGACATCATAAAGCAAGCACAAACATATTGCAGAATCACATTGTTGTCAGATCAGGAGCAACATCTGGCTGGGCATTTGGCATCAAGAAACTAATGAATGTTCTATAGAACAAGAAGTTAAGCTCAATTAATGTATAACTTAACCTGTTTATTTTATTTTACCATGTTCTGACCTCCTTACCCGTGACCATTTTCCAGTGATTATTTGGCGTTCCAAATAGTTGCACAAATAGGAATGTTATCCAATATTCTTATCTTCTACCGAAAAGAAAAAAAAAAAAGAGAGAGACAATTTGTAATGTGGAAGTTCTTGATTTAGAAAGACAGAGAAACAGAAGATATACAGAAAGATCCCAAATGGAGATTCACTCAGAGCTGGAAAGAGGTTCCCCATAAGAGATGGATGGGTTGGTGGTCGCAGTGGCTTACATTGTCTGGAAACTTCAGCAAAGACTGAATGGTAGATAAGAAAGTACCTTATCCTGGGCCACCTGTCTATTAGGGGATACATTTTAAGATGACCAAAGAGAACCTGACCAGAAATATAAATTCAATGTAAAAGCTCATGTCAAGTGAAAGATAGTATGTCTAACGGATTTATTAATTATAGAAAAGAATTATCTACTAATATTTTCTAATGGAAATTTTAGGTCTATCATAGCCCTTCAAGACTACAGGTTATTCTCAAACATTTAGGCTCTCATTCTCTTTCACTTAAATACTTCCATGATTATCTTTAAGGAGGAGGATAAAAAATGTGACAAGGTAGAAATACCCAATTTCATTTGTTTCCTAGAACATCGTCTTTGTGTAGTGAACATTGATTGCAAAATCAACTTTAAAGAAAATTAAAATGAACAGTGATCTCAACCCTAGGAAACTGTCTGTAGAGCTGTTATTTTGAAAGCAGAATCAATATCTTACACCATTAATGATACTAAGCAAAGACAAGAGAAAATCAGTGTTGTTGCAAAGATTGATTTTTTTCTCTTTATGTAGTTTCATATTGATCTAAGAATGCACAATTTAAACTGCTGGGGTTATAATTTAAATATGACTAAATAAAGTATTTGGAAGGAAAATGTCATAATGTTATTATAAGTTATTTCTCCCTTTATTGTTTTATTTTTATACACTCCCAAACCACTCAACTCTATTTCATACACACACGAAGCCACATGCAGAAACTTTATTTCCACAATTATTGCAAAAATTACTCATTTTGGAGCAACCTTGGTTCACACCTTGAAATGGAGAGCAAGTCAAACAAGGTCATCATTTTTTTGGGTAAGTTTTTACTGCTCTCTTGGGTCAATGGTGCACGTTTACCACATGTGCATTTAGAGAGATAGCAGATGCCAAATGAGGCTATCAGGAAGAAAATTGTTTTTTGTGATAGCTCAGATTTGGGGCAGGTGAGGATGTTTTAGGTTAGAAAAGAACTTTAGGGAATATGTTAAGAGTATTGGTGTTAAAAGAAAAGAATGTTTCAGATAATAACTGTCAGCATCCTCCAGATGTTCTTCAAACTGGAGAAATTACAAAGGCAGAAATGAGCATCCAAGCTCACAGATGGCTTCTTCCGTTTACAGTACTTGCTGATTAACCATTTTGAGCAAATATTTTACTTCAGTGTGTCCAATCAATAGGCATTCAAAAAACATTTTTGCCAAATATTATAATGGTCTATATTGCAGAACAGTTAAGAGATCCTTCATACTCACACCTGTGTACATTGTTTAATTTCTTGCATGACCTCTTACTATACGCATTTGATAGTTAAAAGTAGAATTTTAAGGGCGCCTGGGTGGCTCAGTTGGTTAAGCGACTGCCTTCGGCTCAGGTCATGATCCTGGAGTCCCGGGATCGAGTCCCACATCGGGCTCCCTGCTCGGCAGGGAGTCTGCTTCTCCCTCTGACCCTCCTCCCTCTCATGCTCTCTGTCTCTCATTCTCTCTCTCGCAAATAAATAAAATCTTAAAAAAAAAAAAAAAAAGTAGAATTTTAAAATATCAAACTCACAAACTGTGGTAAGACACCTTTGCATGAAAATAGTATTGGGGCGCCTGGCTGGTTCAGTAGGTGGAGTGTGCAATTCTTGATCTCGGGGTTGTGTGTTCAGGCCCCGTGTTGGGTATAGAGAGTACTTTAAAAAAATAAAATCTTTAAAAAAAATAAATTAAAAAAAATACTATTGGTTTCCAGATCCATTTAAAGTTCTGCAAATGGGAAACAGATAAGTTTTCTAGATAGCTGAAGGATTTGCCAAAGGCAATTTCTCAAGTCTTTTCTTTATGGTTACAATTGAATATACACAGAATGATGCTTTCACAAAATAACTAAGACTTTATTTTCCCTGATTTCAGAATGTTCATATGAGTGTTCCTTAGGGCCACTATAATTAAGAGTTATTGAATTTTTTTCCATAAATTTTCTGAACTTTCTTTCTGACTGGTAGCTATTACCAAAACTTTTGACTAAAACATTTCTTTCTGGGATTCAGCATACAACTCAAGGCTGTGTATCTGGTTTTCTATTCAGATTATTCATAGGATAAAAATGAGAAGCCGAGAAAGTTAAGAAAAGCACATATGAAAATATATACAATAAATTATCTAGGTGATAATATGTTCCTATTGAGCAAATTAGTATTTTTTAAATGTCAAAATCTCCTTATGTTCCATTCTTGTAAACTATATAGGAAAGTGAAGTAATTTATGGAATAAGGAAGAACTTTGACTTAAGTTCCATAGTTAGCAACAGCTATTTATAGGTTGTTTAATGAGTTTCTTATTTTTTATTCTGGTGTAAACATAATAACTCATTATTTTAAGAACATCTTCTGTACAATGTTATTCTATAAAGGGAGTCTCTGCCAGGAAATGCATCACTTAACATTCAACCAACAAATATTTTTTAATTATATACAAATTCCTACTATTTAGAATTGAACACATTATTTCCCACCAACAAGCAGTATCAGTTTTAGTAGACTGAGACAATTGTAGGGAAGAACATACCATATTTCAAATCAGAGTATAAAAAGTCATCTGAAGGGGCACCTGGGTGGCTCAGTTGGTTAAGTGTCTGCCTTCGACTTGGGTCATGACCCCAGGGTCCTGGGATCGAGCCCTGCGTCAGGCTCCCTGCTTGGCGGGGAGCCTACTTCTCCCTCTCCCACTCCCCCTGCTTGTGTTCCCTCTCTTGCTGTCTCTCCCTGTCAAATAAATAAATAAATAAATCTTTAAAAAAAAGATCATCTGAAAATGAATTTGTTAATAAAATTTTCTGTTTATCAGGGCACCTGGGTGGCACAGTCAGTTAAGCATCCAATTCTTGATTTCAGCTCACGTCATGATCTCATGGTTGTGAAATTGAGTCCCACATTGAGCTCCATGCTGGGTGAGGAGCCTGCTTAAGATTTTCTTTCTCCCTCTCCCTTTGCTCCTCCCTGTCTCCCTCTTTCCCTCTCTAACAACAATAACAAAAACAAACAAAAAACCACACACACACAAAAGTTAATTTTTCTGAAAAAGATTTTCCCAAACCCATGTTCCCAAACCCTTCATTCTTTTTTTTTCTTTTTTTAAAATTAGTTTCAGAGGTAGAATTTAGTTTGCATATAACACCTAGTGCTCATTACATCATGTGCCTTCCTTAATGCCTATCCCCCAATTACCCCATCCCCCCACTGATCTCCCCTCCAGCAACCCTCAGTTTCCTAGAGTTCAGCATCTCTTATGGTTTGCCTCCTTCTCAATTTGCATCTTATTTTTCCTTCCCTTCCCCTATGTTCATTTGTTTTGTTTCTTAAATTCCACATATGAGTGAAATCATATGGTATGGGTCTTTCTCTGATATGACTTATTTCAATTATCTTAATACCATCTAGTTCCATCCACATCATTGTAAATGGCAAGATTTCATTCTTTTTGATGGTTGAATAATATTCCATTGTATATAAATATCACATCTTTATCCATTCATCTGTCAATGGACATCTGGGCTCTTTACATATTTTGGTTATTATGGACTTTCTGCTATAAACATTGGGGTGCATGTGCCCTTTTGAATCACTATGCCAAACCCTTCTTTCAATTATATTATTAAAACACAAATTGTTCAACAAGTATAGTTATAGAGTAAATTCTTTTTAGTCATTCTCTGGCTATAAGAAAGTATATATCAATGCCATTTCTTACAAACTCATATTCACCAATATTCTGATTATGAAAGCCACCAAATTTTTTCTATTTGAAAAGCTGGGAGTCAAATCAATCTGCTCTAATTACATGTTATAAAATATAATTGTGTTTAAATTTTCATTAAGGCAAAGAAAAAAACTGGAAACAAAAGGTAAAGGATATATTGGAATAATTGTATGTATGACTATTTTAAGAAATAATATACACTTTATAAATATAAAGCTAAGTAACTGATATTTTCCAAATATGTAAAGAACATATTATCTAGTTATAAAGGCTACTGTATGGCAGAGGAGAATGAAACAAATATCAAGTACATTTGGCTTATTACTTAAATGGTCTAGCCTTAGACAAGGTATTTTTTTTTCTCAGTTTTCCCATCAGTGAAATGTGAGCTAGAATTATATTACCTTCAAAATCCCATTTTAATTTAACTTTTAGTTATTCTGTATTTACATCAATTAATCATTGTCTCTCACATTTTTAGAGTTCCTTTTCAGAAGATATCTAAGGGAAGTTTATTTGACTATTATCCATGGTGGAAATTTTATATGTTGCTTGGATAAATGCAATTTTAGGAAATGACCAAAGTCATTTAGAGCCAAGACTGGTCAGCAAGTTGGTTAACAAGTGAACAAATGTTACTATTATTTTGATTTTTTACAATGATGTGTGATTTTATTTTATTTTATTTTTTTTAAAGATTTTATTTATTTGACAGAGAGAGACACAGCGAGAGAGGGAACACAAGCAGGGGGAGTAGGAGAGGGAGAAGCAGGCTTCCCGCTGAGCAGGGAGCCCGATGAGGGGCTCGATCTCAGGACTCTGGGATCATGACCTGAGCCGAAGGCAGACGCTTAACCGACTGAGCCACCCAGGCGCCCCAGTGTGTGATTTTAAGGAGGCTTATTTTATCATATGCCATCAACTGACCCCAAAATCAATTCTAAAAAAGTCTTGTACATTACTAATAACAGTTTCATCTCCAAAAAGTAACAGCTTTGAAAAGCGAGCTGCTATTTAAGGATATAAATTCTACTTTGTTAAAAATGAATCTCATGGGGGCGTCTGGGTGGCTCAGTCGTTAAGCGTCTGCCTTCGGCTCAGGTCATGATCCCAGAGTCCTGAGATCAAGCCCCGCATCGGGCTCCCTGCTCAGCGGGAAGCCTGCTTCTCCATCTCCCACTCCCCCTGCTTGTGTTCCCTCTCTCGCTGTGTCTCTCTCTCTCAAATAAATAAATAAAATCTTTAAAAAAAAAAAATGAATCTCATGAATTCATATCATAATTAATATCTATTTCTAAGGGAAGCCTATGGACGTAGGCCATGATTACAGGGCTGAGAAGAAACATATCATATTAAATATGTAAATACCTAAATATATTTTTAAATGGGCTAATATTTCACCAGAAGGAATATCATCTACTATAAGTTCAAGTACAACATGCTAATGGTAGCTCATTGACACAAGCATGGTTCTTCTGTTTCTTTTGTTTTGATCTCAAGAGTTCAGTCTAACTGTAAATGTTCTTAAGGCCATCATTTGGTCACATCATTCACGGCAACTTAAATAAAGGACAGTGTTCATATTGGGCGGTGGGTGGAGATTGATGGATGAAGGAATTACCAGGCAGGGCTTTTAAACACAAAATCCTGTTCTCAAAGTGAATGTTCCATCCTAATTAAGGGCTGTATTTTTTTTACTAAACCAAAAAGAGAGTCAGTTATTGTGCCTGGTCTAAGTACATATGTTGGAAACATTTGTAAGTCATTTATTAGGTACTAAATATTATTCTAGCCATTTTTTTTTTTAATCAAAACCATAATCCACACCAGATTGTATGGGCTGCTGAATAGGTGATTTCCACTGGTAATTATGAAATTCATTTGTCTCTTAGAACATGGTTGTCAGGAAGATCTGTGAAATGTATTTTTACCTGGATGGATTTTCAGAAGTCCCCTCCAATCCATGTGGTTAGATTCAAGAATAAATTTTTCTGTGTAATGAAATTTTCTCCAACACCTATTTTTTTTAACTGAATACCCAAGAGTAAAAAAATAAATAAATAAATGCAAGTCAAACATTTTGTTTTGTGTCAAAGGCATCCTAACATTATAAGATGGACATAGGGGATTTTCTAACAACCTTCTTATCGGTTTCATTTTTCAGGGGATGAGCATCATCTATAATCAGTACTTGAAATTTCAATTTATACTCACCTCTAAGATGCATGAAAAACAATTAACTACCTGAAAGACAAGTTTAGGCTGCAGTGACTATAATTTCAATACACTTAAAAACATTCAATTTCTCTCTTGTCAAAGCCAGAGGCTTTCTAAATGAGGCACCATCTAATCATATTCATAATATAATCCAGATACTTATTTTTAATGATGAACTTTTTTTTAGATCTTGTAATTATTCATCTCTTTGGAATAAACCAATAAGAGAGCAATGGGTCACCATATGATAGGTTTAAGTCCCAAACCTAGTTTTATTATGTGGAAGACCAAATTATTCCATGTAATAATCATAATATTAAGTGTTCAAGAAGCAAGAAATCTGTTTGGTTGCTGAAAATGATAATTTGAAGACTGAAGTCTGCATTCTAAAAAGCAGAGGCTGATTTACTATTCTATGGTATTTTAAAGATGCTAACTATTAGATTAAACAGTTCTCTCTCAAATTACCCCAAAACAATTGAAAATATTTCTAAAGCTGTGGCCCTCAAATTAGATAATTATCCTATTTCTCAAGTTCTTTTGATTAAAGTAATTACAAATTTTAAAATGTTATTATCCTAAGACACCAGGCACTAGGATGTTGAGTAACAACATCTTTGTCCAAAAAGATTATTATAACATGATAAATGCTGGAAATGCACAAAATGTTATGGAAGCAGGGCTATCTTCTGGGCTATTCTGGGAGAGATGGGGAAGCTTGTCAAGATGAGGTAAAATTTAATCCGGGATTTTTGAGGATGAGGAATATATTAAGTGGGTCAAGGAGTAGGCATTCTGTGTGGCAGAAACAATGTTTGCTAAGGTGCAGAAGTTTGTAAGAAACACAGCACATTCTGAGGGTTGTAAATGATTTGCTAAAGCCCTAGTTAAGGTTAAGGATGGGAAGTTACAAAGAGTGAGGGCAAAAAATTTTCCAGGACTCTGCTCATGAAGGGCCTTGTTTGTTAAAGAACTGACCCTTTTCTTTGCGCTTTCTCACACTGACGTGCGTGTACCCCTTGCTGGCAGACAAGAGCGGCAAAGATGTGTACAGAATGCAGGAAATCAACACGATCTGCATAGTGTGTTTTCCGGAAGTGTCAATTTTATTTGACAATTTAAAGGAAAATAAAATTTTGAAATTAAAACAGGTTTATGCATATGATGGAGAAGAACACAGACAATGAACACATTTTAAAGTAAAATTAAATTTCAAAAAAATATCATAGTTGTGACTGGCCACTTAGAGGAAACCCCTGAAACCTGATCTTTGGGGATTTATAGATATCCTAATCCACCATTAGGAATGCTCGGGGGAGAAGACTGAAAAATGCTGCCGATGAGTGAAATGATCAGATTTATATTTTAGATTCTGACAGCATTTTGGAAGATGTAGTAGGGAGGAGGTGAGATCAGAGTCAGAGAGATCATTTTTAAAGTTACTGCAGTAACTGTTTGTGGGTGAGAAAATGAAGTAAGGCAAAGACAGTGAGCATGCAGAGCAGAGATGAAGGTAGAATCCACAATAACGTTCGGGTTTTAAGGCTCCGGTTTCCAGACTAGCGTTATTTATTCTCATCAGTTCATTTACTGAGCATTTAGGTACTTACTATGCGCCATACCTACTGTGAGCCAGGCTCTGAAGATAGAAAGATAGATATGAAACTTTCTCTGGTAGTCTTCAGAATCGTTTCCGTAAGTCTACACTGAAAATAGAGTAAAATTGCATGTGTTAGTTCAAAATATTAGAAAAAATTTTTCTAGTGCCTTGCATATGGCCTAGCACATAGTAATAAGTAAATATCTGTGGAATGAACAAAGCTCATCTTGCTAATGTTCTTTTCCAAACATGATTTTTTTTTATTAAATGGGAGAATAGAATAGAAGCATCTCCCATATAGTTTGAAATGTAGAAAGAGGTTATCTCTACTAAGGCAAAATTCTGCTAGCAATAAATCATTCTTTTATAGTATGCAAAGGGAAATTGGATAGTTTTTTTTCCTCTACTAAACATTGCCAATAGCTGTTCCAAGAAATGTTCTACATTCCTAATCTTCCTAAAATGAATTTTTAAACAAAACATTAAAAGCACACTTTGCAAATCAGTTACCAGAAAGTACAATAATGGGCAACAGGAAGCACACAAAGCTGTATAATGAGGCCATTTCACTGGTCCTCCTACTTTGGCAAGCCATTTATGAATGCAAAAATTAATCAAAATTAGCATCATATCCTTAGGCCTTGTTCTCTTAAGTAAATATTCTCTATCTTTAAATTTCTGCATGATCTGCTTTGACAGTTGTGGAAGGAAAACCGCACATGAAAATCTCAATAGTAAAGCTTATGTAAAAGCCTGTATGTTCTATTTTTTCTACTTGTCAATTTTTTATAAATCAGGTAAACAACTTGGGTATGAATTTAATATTTTTTTTTTCAAATAGCCCATGCTATTAAAATAAAGTTTTATGCTTTTTTTAGTAGTTTACAGTTCGCCAAGATACTTTGGCATAATACTTACACTCAGTCCTCAAAAGCACCCTTTTAAGTGAGCAGACCCGACTTTCACCTCATTTTGCAAGTTAGTAAAGTAGGTCTCCCAGGCGTTAAGTATCATGCCCATGTTCACTTAACTATTTACTGACAATCCAGGACCAGTTTTCTGTACTTGAGCCAAGTGTACTAATATTGAGGAAATGTCATAATAACTAATAACAGTACGTATATATTCATGTATTCATTCATTCAGAGGTCCAATAAATGCTTATTTCGTACTTACCATACCCTCGATTCTGCTCTTTCCACTGCAATAAAATTAAAGACAAGACAGATGTCATCTTTCCCTTTATGAGTTTATATAGCCTGTACACATTTATATTGCCAAAGATGAATTAAACCAAATATATTTAAACAAAAAATGTATTTTCTATTGACCTAGACTGTTCTTTAAACATTTTAGTTATATGTTCTGCCATTTTATGAGAAGGAAAAAGGAAGAGTTAGTTTCCAGTTTTCACTAGAACCCTGTGTAGCTTGGTACATCTTATTCTACATAAGACTGCTTTCATTTAAAAAAAATTAACATTTCTGAAATTCCTGGAATGATGAAGATTTACCCAGAAATCTTTATAACACACCTTTCTTCTTATTATTTTTTGATTATTGGTAAATAATCAATATTCCTGAAATTATAGAATTTTGAGAAATGTTAAGTTTGAAGAGAATAGCTGTGTTGTTTGTTTTTTGGCAGAGTCCATGAATGTGTTCCAGTTATATCTAAATGGTCGTAATTATCAGACTAAAGAAACGCAAGGATTGTTAGACCAAAGTATATATTCTGCTTTTTTCACCAATCATGGATTATAGGTTTTTCTCCTGATTTTTTCTTAGAATTATTGTCTTGAAAGTTTAACAACAGGGAATGGTGAGATAAACATCCTATTTTAACTTAAAAATAATAGAGTGGGAAATAAGGAGAGTCAACCCTCAGAACGAATAAAAAGAATAGCACCAAATATGAGCCAGGCAAGACTTAGTATATCATCTTGCTAACTAGCCCACAAAATCTGGAGGCTTCTATTATTGGGACTGAAGCTATATTGGAGGAAGTTTTAGCTTATACACAGGACACTGAAAACTGAAAACAAATATAACATCTTTTTCTTTTCACTGACATATAGTGTATTGATCTGCACCAACTTGACTTCAAATTCTATTTGTTTTCACAATTTTTACATTACTTGCCCAAAATATGCAATTGGAAGCTTAATATGCTAATATGGTGTGGGGAATGGAATGGAGAAGTGAGAGGAATTATGTGATTGGGGAAAGCTTTATGTTAAGGTGAGGCTTGATCTAGATACTGAAAGATGAAGATTTGTCTTTCAAAAAAAGCAGGGTGTAATAAGCATGTTTATTAAGAGTGGGGGAATAGGAGTAAAGAGTGTGTGTGTGTGTGTGTGTGTGTGTGTGTGCATGTGTGTTGTGTGTGATGAAATAAACCCAGGAAACTTTATAAAACAGTAAGACTGGAGGAGAGGTTTCTCACTGGGAAATAGTCTTAAAGGTTAGAAATTATCTTGGGAGGGAGGGGTTCTGTCTGCAAAGACCTCGTTAGGTTGTGAGAAGGCAGAAGCTACGGAAGGTTTTATAGCAGTGCTTTGCCATGATAGATGAACCTGTCAGTGGTAAACTACCTGGACTGGAGGGAGCCTGGGAGGTCAAGGAAGCTACTGAAATGATGCTGGGGACAAGAGAGGAGGGTTCCAACCAAACTACACAGCTATTCTCTCAGGAGATCAGAATTCGTGCCTTAGCTAATAGACTAAATCACCGCTGAAAGCCTGAGGAAGACTCCTAATTTCTGTGGGTATCAGTTTCACTGTAAAATGAAAGGGTTACCCTGCCACATAATATCTAAGCTCCTTCCTCTCTCTGAACTTCTATGTAAGCATGAAGAATCATTTTCAAATGTGGAGGGAACAGCTGTCTAATCTACTGGCAGAAAAAGTCTATTAGTGGTCTCTAAGAAACATGGCTGACTTCAGGTTAAGCACACTGCTGATTTCCCGATAACCTGCCCCCCTTATTAGGTGTTTTCTGGGATACTTCTAACCTGTGGCTCTTCTTCTTCATGGGCTACACTGCTGTGCCACAGTTTGCCTTGAGCCCAGCTGTGTGGGAAATCCTAGTCTTGCTTTAATTTAGCCAATTAGGTTCATGACTTATCTAAGTGAGTTGTTCTGACTCATTTTGAAGTCTCAGTTTTACAAAGGTGAGGTTTGCTGCTGCTCCTTATCTCCTTAAAGTCATCCTTTATTTGGAAACCCCAATACTAGAGGTTTGATTCTTTTTTATTAACCCTATCAGAAAAGGAGCTGCCAAGTTTTCTCTAATTGTGGTATCAACTCTCCCCTACCATATGAGAGCAAATGTGACCTAAAATGAAATAGAGAAATAATCACTGAACCTCGGAGCTCTGATTTCTGCTGAAATTCTTCTTAAGTCTCTCAAAAATTTTTTGTCTCACCAGCAAATATAGGTAGATAAACTGTGCATTTTTTAAGATTTATTTATTTATTTGAGAGAGAGAGAGAGTGCGAGCAGAGGGAGGGGCAAAGGGAGAGGAATCCTCATGCAGACTCATTGCTGAGCAGGGAGCCCGATGCGAGGCTCGATCCCAGGACCCTGGGATCATGACCTGAACCAAAATCCAAAGTCAGCCACTTAACCAACTGAGCCACCCAGGCACCCCAACTGTGCATGTTTTAATCCACAAAGACATTATTATTTTAACTCCAATGTCAGCCCTACCAGAGCCTTTAAAATAATCTGTGGCATTCTAAATTCATGCAAATTGTCATAAATTTTGAACTCTTGTAATCAGGAAAAAGGTAAATGTTGTCAAAATTGTTTACTTTAAAGTGATATATATTATTGTTATAATTATGAAGCAAGGGGTCGTGTTTGAAAATACATATATATATGCACAGAAACATGTGCAGATATGCTTTGGCATGGCACACATAGGGAGTAGAAGCAATTTGGGCTTTGATTTTACCTTTTCCTTTTCTCAAAGATGACAGGGAGCCTCCCCTCTTGGAAGCTCAGGGTGACTGCATATGGCTATCATCTATAGCTTTCCCTGGTGGCCTTCCAGGCAACATGGTGTTTTGATTAACTGTACATCCTCATCCCGATGAGCTGCCTGTCAGCATGGTGTGTCTGTTGTTGTCACTTCCCATCCACCAGTGACTGTGTCACTTTGTTTTATGTTGTAGCCACAATGAATCCTGAGCAACTTTTCTGAGCTTCTCCTACATGCAAGAAACTTGCTACTGTTTGTTATTGTAACTGCAGACTCACTGCTGTATCTCAAATAACCCAAAGAGAGATTTCCATTGCACAAAGTTTCAGAAGTAATAGATTCTTTCTCAGAATTACAAACATCCGTTTTATTCAAAACATGTCTTTCTTATCAACCTTGAAAGACTCCATTATTGCTCACCAAATTCAGAACAAATGCCTAAGGCTCACATTTACCTCCTTTCACAATATGAGACCAATAAGCCTTTACAGTGTTATCATTTGCTCTTTGTTATGTGTAGCCTTTGCTTCTTACAAATGAAACTGCTCATCAAAGTCCCCAAAATCTCCATATAGATCCTTTCATTAGAATGTCCTTCGTGCCCCATCTCTTTCTGGAAAGATCCTACCCATATTTCACAGCTAATCTCAAGAGATACCTCCTCCAAAGAAGCCTTTCTTGATGTCTGTTTCTAAAATAACCAGTGTATATCGGAAGCTTAATAAATATTTATTGCACACATGAATGAACCACACCAATGGTTTTCTCCTTCCTTCGAATCCCCAGAAATGTTTGTAGCTTTTTAAAACAGACTTTATTTTATAATAATTTTTGTGTGTGTGTATCTTCCCATCTTCCAGGCACACTAAAAGATAAACCCAGTAAAGCCAGAAACAGTGTCCTGTTCGTCTTTGTATTTCTTAAGAACACATACAGAGGGTACTGGACAAGTTTCTCTTGAATTGGCCTGAATTATGTGTCCTGATTGCTAATAAAGGCTATACATGGCACAAAGAGATCACAAGCTGTTGGTGAAATCTTAAATGGTATCTAAGCATCCCAGTTTGGATTCAATAAGTTTTAGAGTCAGTTATTTATAGGACTAATAACTTGGTCTAGATTTCACCAGGTTTTACCTCCTACCTAGCTTTTCTGTCATCAGTTCAATCATCTAGCATTTTAACTATTTGTACACTTTTAATATACCTTTTTCCCCCCAGTAATAGAAAATCTGAGAGGAACATACTCTGAGAAATATAAAGAAAAAGATATAGATCATTCACATACATACCATAAAAAGTGCATACCATATTATTGGTATCATTGAACTAATTCTGAATCCTGATGTTTTTTACCATGACACTATATTGTGACTATTTTAACATCATTGTTTTTCAAAAACGTAATTTTTAATGATTATGTAATATCTCATGAATGAAAAACTTTATAAAATCTCATTCTCCTCTTTTAATAGCTCCTTATATGCTAATGACATTAACCAATTGTCCTATTGACCATGAGTTTTTACTAGCTTCACCTTTGTACAAATCTATTTTGATATTTTTGACACTGCAAATTTTTTCTTTAAGCAAATGATCAGTTTTTCACTTCTTGACTTCTTCACTAGCTCTAAAGATTTAACATTCATTTATAGTTTTCACCTTTTTATGGCCATATTTTGTGTGTTATGTTTAAATTATGTAGAATTTATATTCATGCATGAAAACATTGGCTTTAGTCTTTGTTTTTATTGTCTGCATCATTCTATCCAATATCTCTAAAACTGTGCTAGATAATATAAACATTTATTGAACACTTTCTGTGTGCCGCGAACTTTTGTAGTCTTACATGTGTTAACTCTGTTCTCACCAAAATCTTATGAAGTTGATCCTATTACTATCCCCATTTTACGGATAAAGAATGTGAAACACAGAGTTAAGTAACTTATCCATGATTACCCAAGTCCCAGAGTTAAGATTAATTTCCAGACAGTTGGGATCCAGAGATCGTGTTCATAACTCCTATACCATACTGCAACTACCAAATCTCTTTCTTTTCCACTCTTTTTGCAATATTCTCTCATCATATAAGAAGTTAAACACACTATAACCTGTTTTGATGCTCTCTACTTTGTTGAAATGATCTCTTGATCAGATGCCTATATTAGTCTCACACTTTTAACTAATTGAAGACTCATATTTTTATATTTGACAGAGACAAGTGTTTTTCTCGTAATTTATTCTGATCTATTCTTGCCTTTAGTCTTTTCAAATAACATTTATAATAATTTTATCAGGTTAAAAAAATAAACCCTGTTTAAATTTTGGTCAATCTGTAGATTTTTTGAAAGAATTTATAGCTTTATAATAGGCAGAATTTCCATACAGAAACTTTAAGTTTTACTTTACTTACTCAATCATATTTGTATTTCTAAGTAATTTTATCTAAAGAGTCCCCTACAAGTATTCAAAATGACAATTGCTAGGAATGTTGCTGCTGTTTTTGTGAATGAAATACTTTCTCATCCATCATATCTAGTAAATTCATATTACCAGTATAGAAAAATTTATTTATTTATATTTACTTATATATTTCTCTTTGTCCAGTGACTATATTGAACTCTCTTGTTAATAAGATTTCTTTGCTTTGTTTTTATTTAAGGGATTTGCTTAGGCTTTCTAGGTATACAGGTGGATTGCCTTTAATAATAATTTGGTCTCTTCCTTTCTGATTTGTTTCAAAAATTTTTGTTTTGGTCAGTCTCTAGAATAATTTCAAATAACAGTGTTAAAACAGTATTATATTTTGTTTCTGATTTTAATATTGCTTCATTTTTGTGAAGGTATTTTGTTAGATATTGCATTAATTATCATTTCTGCTTTTCTATGAATTTTTTATCATGAAAATATATGAAATTCTCTATCATTCTTCCAGAATATATTGAAATTATAACAGTTTATTCTATTAGACTTATTGTGGTGACACATTTTTTCTTTTTAGTTTGCCCATATTAAACTATCCCAACAATTCTGAATAAATCTTATTTGGCCATTTTAGATATTTTAACTTTTTATTTTGAAATAATTTTGACATAGAAAAGGGCAGGTATATTACAGAGAGTTCCAGTGTACCTTAACCCAGATTTTCTAATGTATTATCATAAAGAATACAATTATTGAAACTAGAAAATTAACATTAATATACTATACAAACTTGTATAGGATATTTTAGTTTATATATACTATATAAACTTGGGGCGCCTGGGTGGCTCAGTTGGTTAAGTGTCTGCCTTTGGCTCAGGTCATGATCCTGGAGTCCCAGGATTGAGCCCCACGTCAGACTCCCTGCTCAGCGAGGAGTCTGCTTCTTCCTCTGCCCCTCACCCCAGTTGTGTTCTCTCTCTCTCCCTCTCACTGTCTCTCTCTCTTTCTCAAATAAATGAATAAAATCTTAAAAAAAAATAAAATAAAGACCTTTCTACTAAAAAACTATAACCATAAAAAAAATCAAAATCTTAGTGGATATCAAATCTCTAGAGATAGTGAAGGTATTTGTATGTAAAAAACAAAACAGAAACAATGCAAGTCAATGGGAAAATAGACTATTTTATTAGGAAAAACTTAAACTTGCATATGTCAAAATTATCATAGACATAAACAGAAGGAAAACTAGGAAAAACTCTTTAGCAAATATGAAAATAGTTTAATGTCAGTGACTTTTAGAGAGCTCATAAAAGAGAATGAATCCAGAATTCCACTTTGCATTGAATTCTTATGCCTCCTCAGTCTGTTCTGATCTATGACAGTTCCTCAGTCTTTCTTTTTCTGTTAAGACCTTATACGTTTGAAGAATATTGATCAGTTACCTTGTGAAATATCCATCAATTTAGGTTTGATTTTTTCTTTCCTTTGGATTGAGCTTTGGCAGGAACATCATGAAGCAATATTGTGCCTTTCTTAGCCCATCATATCAGGAGAAACTCATTACCGGTGATTTGATCAGTTTGTTAAGGTTTTGTCTTCTTGATTTTCTACTGTAAAGTTTCTGGTTTTCTCTTTGTAATTAAGAAGTCTCTTGTGGAGAGACACTTGGAGACTATGAAAATACCTTATGTAAATATTTTTCCCACTAATTTTAGCATTTTTCAGTAATTCTCCCACGCAACTATTATTACTATAGTAATTTGCCTAATGGTGATTTTCTTTTCTGTCATTTCTTCTACATTTATTGATTAGAATTCTACTGAAAAAAATAGCTGTCCTGTTTCCCCTTTAATTTTTTTTTTAGTTTAATGATTTATTAGTATTAGTATGGGCTAGCAGATATTTATTTATTCCATGGTTTATAACACATTACTATCATTCCTTATTTTGTTGTTTAAATTGTTCCCGATTTGGCCATAGGGAGATCCTTCAAGTTAACTCCTCTGTCCTTTCAATATGTCCCCCATCCATTTCAGGAGGGAACTTTCATACTTTCTGGCACTGAAAAATATTCCACACTGGAATATCCTGAGGACTGGTATCAGCCATTATTCCAAGGAATCCTGGTTTATATTATTGGGGAGTGGCATATAGATATGAAGAAATGAGATGAGCACATTGTCGCTGGGCACCTCTGCCTCTAGGCTCTCTTAGTGCATTGAACTAGGAAATAGATATATGAATACTCACACATCTATATTTATTTCTTTAGCTATCCATCTGTAAGTATATTAAAAATCATATGAGTTCTTATTGATACTTCTGATTCTAATCCAACACCATTTAATTATGCTAGCCTTCTCCCTTTTCTTATTTGTAACCCCTTTCTCTGGCAGTGAGAAACCTGCCTCTATTTCTCCACCATATGTTTGTCAATCCTAGTGTAGATATATATTTTTTTGAAATTTAATTTGTATATTTATATGAGTATTCATCAGTAAGGATGGACTGTAGTGTTAATTTTGTTGCTATTCTTTTTAAGTTTTGTCGGCATCAAAATATCTAGCATCAGCTTTTTAAATATATCAGTTGAAAATAATTTTAATGCCAAAAATGCATGTTATTTTAACTTATTTCTCATCCTTCAATTTATATGTGAATTAATTTATATATATTTTTCTACATATTATTTTAAAGTTTTCTACAACTATATTTGTTCTTTGAATAAGTGTGTGTGGTGGGGGGGTTGTTTTCTATTATTACTTCATTGAAATATAATGATAATTAAATGAGTTATTAGGTAAATGCTTACTTAGGACAATACCAAATAGTGAGCATTCAATAAATAATTATTATTATTAGTCACTTTTCTATTTTCTAATTTATTTTTGTTATTTTAATTCTAAATTCTTTTTTCTTTAGTTTTATTTTGTCATCATTTTCCTCACATAGTTTGTTGAATGCTTAATTCATCTAGTTTCTATTATATTTAATTAATATTAATGCAATTCAAACATTTGGTATTTTGTAGACATAAACTTTTATTCAACTGTAGGTATAGACTTGATATATATTCATTTTGCAAATCAGTGTAAAAAATAATTATCTCTAGAAAAGGCAGCTTTAATATGACCGGGAAAGTTCAGCGCAGCTGGGTTCCTCTTTTATCTTGGACGTAGTTATTGCAATAATGAGCATTTTGGGGACATTATAACATGCGTCAATAACATGTAGAGCCAGACCTGAGAGCATCTGAGAGGAATTAAAAGCCAGTGGCCTCCTCCGTAGCGGCCAGCGGCCTCCTCCGTAGCGGCCAGCGCTCTACAGCTCACAGACGGTCAGTGACCTTTGTCTCTCATGGCTGTGTTGTTGCTTGAAGTTTCACATACACGTAGCTTAGCAAAGGGCAAAAAGAGATAACTAATTCAATGGCTAATTTAGTTGTTCTTTCTCTTCCTGCGCTAATTCTAATGTCAATTTCTCATCCAAAACATACGATAGGCCACCATCTTTAGGAGTTGTTATATATAGTCATTCCTTTCCTGATTTCTTACCTGCAGTCATAGCTCTCAGATGAACATAAAGAGTAGTATGTGCTCCAAATCTGTGGAATGCCATACATTTCCTTTCATCTCTTTACTTCTGCTTCTGCTTCAGCAGAAGTATATAGAAAAGTAAATAGTATATTGAACAGAAGTATATAGTGTCTTTTCCCCTCCTCAGGCTTTCAGTTGTTTAAGTTCAAAGTTAAACCTTCTGCATTGTGGTCACTGAATCTAATATCATACACTTAGGAAGAAAGAAAAGAGTCATAAACTTTAGAAGCAAATTCAACTAAGAGGTGTTAGTTTGCACATTAACAAAACTTTATTAAATGCAAAAAGACTATTCATTACAATACAGATTTTTAAAAACAACAGTGGTGATATAACAATTAAAAAACCTTTCCTATCCAGGTACATAATTTGATATTTAAAAATTCTTTGGGGGTTGCCTGGGTGGCTCAGTAGGTTAAGCGTCCGCCTTTGGCTTGGGTCATGATCCCAGGGTCCTGGGATCAAGCCCTGTGTTGGGCTCCCTGCTCAGTGGGGGGTCTGCTTCTCCTTTGCCCTCTGCCCTTCTCCACCTTGTGTGCGCTCTCTCTCTCAAATGAATCAATAAAATCTTTAAAAAAAATTCTTTTGTATTTCTTCTGGGGAGGGTTTCCACCCAAGAGGTACATTTTAAATAAGGCAATAGAGCCGTTTTTAGCAACAATAATTATTTATTCATTATGATCATTGTGTAAGTATCTCTTTAAACTGAAACAAATACATGGGAGCTTCAGTCAGCCTGAAGACGGATTCTTGTCAATTAAAACTATGTACTTTGGCCTGAAATAAATTAGTTAAAATCCAACTAGTTAATATGGTGGTTAGTCAAGCCTCTATTAATATACCTTCATAAAAGTGACGTTCAGTGGTTGGCATGAGAATGTTTAGATGATTATTGAAATAGATTGTATTAGGCACTTACAAATAGAAAAACTTAAGCTTTTGAATTTTAAAAACTTAATTCATAATTGAGAATGCAAAAGACAGAAAAGGTCAATAGCTTTCTTGCTTTGAAGTAATAGCTTACAAACATAGAGCATGACCCTGTGGCTCCAGTGTAATTCTCCTTGCTTAATCTCTTGCTTTTGCTTTTTCTACCACATCTTCTAAAATCTAAGCTACCAACAGAATTGGGAATTCAAATTGTCGAGTCCTTCTTATCCATAGGGATATGATAGGCTACTCAGAGATTGACAATCCCCAGATCCCAACAGTTTAAGCAGTAGGCCTTTATTTCTTACTCCCTCTACATCCCATTGTGTTTCCATAGGGGGCTGCATTCCAATGTAGACCTCACTCTGGGTGGAACCTGAGTTCAGAGAAGTCCCACCATCTGCAATGTTGCCTGTCATGGTAGAAGAGGAAGAGTGCAGAGAGATTTGTGCACTGACTCCTAAATGCTT
The DNA here is from genome assembly GCF_004348235.1 of Phoca vitulina. Classification (NCBI taxonomy): domain Eukaryota; kingdom Metazoa; phylum Chordata; class Mammalia; order Carnivora; family Phocidae; genus Phoca; species Phoca vitulina. Next base: position 76,052,639 of record NW_022589707.1, read on the forward strand.
TCTCCTAGAAATGGCACATATCACTTCCACTAACTAGTTTAATGACAAGAGCAATTATATGCTGCACCTAACTTCAAGGAATTGGGATCTTGCTTAATGCTAGAAGGAAGAGGGGAATTAGAAACCATGCACAGTGGTAACGTCTGCTGCATATCTTAAATGTAGCCCCTTCCCTTTTTTCATAATCAAATCCAATTATTGGATCAACAAACATCTACAGTTAGTCTGGGCCTCTGCTTTTGCAGCTGCCTAACGAGAATAACTGCCACTCTTCATTTATGGCTATCTTAGTCTGACTGACAAGTCCCAACTACACATCTCTGGAGTGGTCATAGCTCTATTTCTGTGTTTGGTTTTATCTTATAAGGTCCCACCCCCTACTAATCCGTCATTGCTTCAACATTAATAGCACAAATACTTCATGGTCATTTTTTTCTTCTACTGCCATCTGCATGTAGAACAATATTTTTTTCATTCTCTTAAGTATCAAAATGGAGATTCTTGTTTGCAGTGACATTTTATGCAATGATAAACTTCAATGACCATTGAAAATTTCTATATTTCTATACTAACTGCTCAGATAAAGCATTCAACCCCACCATTTACATCTTAAGCATTTAAATGAGAACAGGAGAGAAGATTGGATTGGCTGTCCTGTTAGGATTGCCTGTTATCAGGGAAACGAAATGAAGAGGATTCCAATGGAGTTGAGAATCATGAGAGAAAATTATGTGTAGTATGAAACCAATAAAAGACATATGATTAAGTCCAGATGAAAAGTAATGAATCAATTTTTCTTGTTTCTTATGTTTTGAAATACTGTGCAATGAGTTCATGTTTATAATTGTTTCCAGATCTCTAAATGCCATTTTGGGCTTTTCTGTGGCATTTGAAAATATTAATCTTGTTTCAACCCATTAATCAATAGGTCGATTAACCCATTGAATTTGACCATTTTTGTGTTTCATGAAGAGAAAGAGCTGTACCTGCTGTTTGCTTTTTAAATTTTTAATTAACATTATTTCTATAGAGTAATGAACTAATTCCTGTGCTAACTTACTGGTTGCAAGTTCATCAAAGAAAACACTGAAGAAAAGCAGTCACTGCAATCCCTTTCAAGCATGCTTGATGCTTTTAGTGAATTGTTTTGAAATCTTTACCTTTGTCAGGGGTGTTAAGTTTATAGATAGTCAAGAAATATTTATTGAACTGCTGCATTAGCCAAATTGAGTAGTTTGCTTCTGCTTTTCTGCATTATTGGGGACTGATACTTTGGTCTGTGAAAATGGAAATCTTATGGAATACCATAAACTTTTAAACATTTTCTTCACTGACCTATACTTATTAGTAAGCTTCAGTTATATTCAGCTAACAATTAGAATGAACACTAACCAGTGCCAAGCACTCTGCTGGTGAGAAGACTTAAAACTGATACAAAGAACAAACTAGTGATTGCCAGAGGCAAGGTGGGTGGGGGGATGGGTGAAATGGAAAAAAAAAAGAAAAAAGAAAAAAAACTGATCTCAAAGAAAGAATTTAGCCTATTCTGACATGAAAGCTCTAAGAATTATATAAGCACATTCACTTAATAAATTAAATTTACTTTACTCTGAATTTGTAAGCATCTGCTCTGGAAGATCTGCTCTGGTTCCTAGCTTTTGTGGGAGGCTGAATAATGGCCACTCAAAGATGCCCATGTCCTAATCCCCAGAACGTGTGAATATGTTATCTTATATAGTAAATAAGGAGCTTGCAGATATGATTAAAGAAAAATTAAAAGATCTTCAGATAGGAAAAAAAAAAGATCTTGAGATGGGTAGTTTTTCCTAGATTATAAAAGGGACTCGAGTTATCGGTAGAGAATCCTATGTGACTGTGGACATGAAAATTGTAGTGATGCATGTTGAAGGTGAAGAAAGGGGCCACAGGCTAAAAAATGCAGGTGGCCGCTAGAAACTGAAAATAGCTCTGCGAAGGAGTCTCACCTCCTAGTCCTCGGAACGAACCAGCTCATGGACACCATGACTTTAACCAGGAAAAACAGATTTCAGATTTCTAATACCCGGAGCAACAAGAAAATAAATTGGTGTTGTTTAAGTCACTGTCTAGTAATTTGTTGTGGCAGCAATGGTAAATTATTAATTATTAATACAATCTATTAATAGTATATTGAAAGAAGAATCTATTATGAGAAGAATGAATTTATGATGTTAAAGTAATGAACTTATCACCAAAATATCTTAAATTCCGTGTTTTAAAATGTTTTCTGCTTTGTAGCCACTTTAAAATTGTTGACTTTTCTTAGTTTCTAACTTCTCTTATTTCCGACTTTTCTTATTTTCTATATTGTTTTTAGTTGTATCTAAAATTTTGTTCTTTAGGTAATATCTCCTCAGTCTCAATTTTCTACTGTCATTATACTTAATACACATTTTAAATTTTAGAATTAACTTCCATTAAATTCTGTAGTAATAAAATTATTCTTTTATATTCTGTTGGGAATGTCTTTTTAACATCTGGGAGAGCTTATTAGCATTGTTACTTTTAAAAAAGAAAACTATTAACATTTATTAATTAATAGGTCATGTAATAGTATATCTTCATTTCATTGTAGATCAGAGGGACCATCTCGTAATCATGACCTATACATGGGAGGACAACACAGGCAGTAAATCTCTGATTAAGCTTGGGAATCTCATTTTTAATTCCATCTTTAAACTTTCTCTTTATTTATAATTTTTCTATCAGTATAAATAATGACCATTGCTGTTCTTCTAACTACATTTCTTGTTAGAACAGACATTTTCTGAAAAACAAATTTTAAATGGTAAAACTCTGATCTATAACCTTTAAAGCAGAAGCATCAAACCCTATTTTTTGGTTTAATCATCCACATGTCTTTATTTTTGGACTACCTAGCTAAGCACCTTGCTTCTATTTCATTGAATTGATAATATTTCAAATTCTTGGGGAGTACAAATAACTTTACTCATGATTAGAGCCCAAGAAGGCAGTCCCAAATGTTCCTTTGCCAGTTACCTAAACCTGGGTGTATAAATACTGATTAACCAAAGTCCTATTTAATTTTAGAAGAATGAACCTTCAAGTTCACATGGTATTTCTAGTTCATGAGTTTTTACTAATTAGAGTCTGAATAAAACTAAAAGGAACCTCATGACTGCACAGGTCAAATGATTCCATAATTAATATTCTTAAAAGGGACTTTCTTTGTCATAGTCCAGTAGATGGATTTTTCTTACAGGTGGGGTAACAGGCCCCATCTGCCTCTTATAAGCACATTCCAATAAGTTTTCTCTAGAGTTTCAGGCAGCGCATAAAATTCCAGGCACTTTTATTAACTAAGGTTAGTAGAAGGAACTATTTGCTATGTTTACTTTTTTAAATGTGGAAATTCTATGATATATATTATTAATAGGTAGAAATAAATATGAATGCCAGAAAATTTGTGAGGAAGGAAAAAGTACAATATAATTTAGAATTAATTTTAATAAACAAATCTCTGACTCTAGAACTTTTGAAATCTGCTCCATGAGTGAATTAGCCAAATTTGTAAAATCAGCATTTTTCTAAAGTTTTATCATATAGCACTCTTAGGTATAGCAGAACTCATCAGTGTGCTATAGTTAACAGTTATAAACTCACATGAGTACAATCCTGTGAACGCTTTTGTCATTTAAACACATCAGAAAACTTGATTTTTTTAAAATAATGCCTTGGCCTTCTGGATAAGATTCAGAATTGGGAAACAGAGAAGAGGTCTGTAAACAAATTTAATGTTGTTAATTAATATAGACCATCTATATTCTTCAAGTTATTTAATGTATTTTTTTAAAGACTTATATATTTATTTCAGAGAGAGAGGGAGCGCACACACGCAAGCATGAGCAGGGGTAGGGGCAGGGGGAGAGGAAGACAAACAGACTCCCCGCTGAGCAGGGAGTCCCATGCAGGGCTCAATCCCAGGACCTGAGCCAAAATCCAGAGTTGGCCGCCTAAGGGACTGAGCCACCCGGGTGCCCCTAAAATATATTTTTTTAAATCACATGTTCCCTTCGTGTGAGAGTAGGTTAAGAAATCACTTAATCCAAACTTACCTGTGTTTCTGTCCCCATTCAAGAGTCTTTACCCTTACTCTGTCCCTTTCTCTGATACCAGGTTGATATTAGGGCTAGAATCTTATGGACAAAATAGAGAATTGAAGTTCAAGGTAATTGCATTTTCACCTTGATTTTACCACTAACTTCCTCGATGAATGTGAACCAGGCATTTGTAATTTAGGCATCCTTAATATCTGGAATAGCCATTGATTTATTTTCCATGGATCGGGAAAAAAACATTAGGGATTTTCTAGAATAGGACCCTAATTTTGCAGAATCCATTTCAGGATAAGACTCAGAATCACTGAGTAAAGGTGGGGAAACCAAGACCTAAAGGATTTAAGTAACCCAACTAAGACTACCTAGCTCTTTGTTAGGAGACAGACAGCAGAACCTGGGTTCTCTAATGCCCATCTTCCCCATCTTTACAGTATTGCAGTGTCCTTCCCATAATGAAAGGTATTATGACATGTTAAAACTCACTTTGAAGTGTGCGTGGGCATACAACCTATTTCCTATAAACCACTGTTGAAGGGATGAGATCTAGTACAAGGTTGTTGTCTTTGTTAGCGGTACAGTAACAAGGAGATTGGGAAGGCCGACAGTGGTTAAGTGGTGGGTTTCTCTCACTATTCTCTCTGCATAACTACTTAACTAGAAATTACAATCAGACTATCACTCAGGTTGGATGCATCCACATTTGCAAAACAATCACCCTTCTTTTGGGGTGCCTGCATGGCTCAGTCTGTTAAGCGTCCACCTTTTCATGTCATCACAGGGTCGTGAGATAGAGCCCCAAGTCAGGCTCTGCTCTCACCATGGAGTCTGCTTGAGATTCTTTCTCTCCCTCTGCCTGTCCCCCTCTGTCTCTCTAAAATAAATAAATAAATACATCTTTAAAAACAAACCAAACAAGCAAAAAAACCAATTGCCCTCTTTTTGTCAAACCCCTCCAAAAATATATATATATATATTTTTTTTTCTCCTATTTATTCAAATTACAAAAAGAGATTATTCCTTTTTTTCTATTTAAAAGATAAGTACCAGGGAGGAAAATAAGTTGTTTACTCATTTGTTGGTGTATTTACTTCCTTATATCCAATCTCATTCCATAAAGAACAAAAACAAACAAACAGAAAAACCAGAGGCTCATAGAGAGGCTTTAAATTTTTTAGTCCATTATGTGTAAACATTTTTTTTTAATTTTTATTTAATAAGATTTTTTTTTTTCCTGAATATTGGAGGAGGAGTGAGCCTGCATAGGAAGGACAAAGGGAATATGGAGAGGGAGGGTATAAGGAAGGGGGCAGGAACTGTATGGGTGGTGAAAGGCCCCAGAGAAACTGAAGGCAACTACAGGCCATTTTGTCTGCTCACAATTGGGCTCAAAGATGACCCTACATTCATTGTCCATTGTTTTTCCTATTAGACTTTGAATCAATTCTGCAGTAGGTTTACAAAGAATTCTTTTAACTAAGGAGGAAAATGTGTAGGGTGCATATCCAAAGCATATTTATAAAGTTCCTACTTTGTGCAAGGCACGATACTGAGTTCTGAGAGTAGGGAGAAAAAAAATCCTCAAAAAATAAGGAGACCCTGCTTTTTAATTTCCTCAAAAATCTTAGAAGTTAATATGAAAAGAAGTCATAAAGAAAAATAAATTATAATAAAAAGGTTAAAATGATTAATGGCATAAGAGAGAAGCTCATCTAAACTCTTATCCAATGAGGAAGAGAAGAATTGGGGTAGAGGTGAACAGGAACATTTATGGCCGTGGTAGAAGTTGAACTGAATTTCAAAGGATGGTGAAGATCTAAGTACACAAAATGGGAAGTATGAGGAGAAGCATATTTCAGTCAAAAGAAATATTTTGGACAGGATAGTGAAACAGTATTGGGAATATAAAGTGAACAGCATCAGTTTAACTAGAGCAATAGTCAAGTATTTTGGTCTCAGGTGACCTTTCCACTCTTTTTTTTTTTTCCTCCAACTTTATTGAGATATACTTGGCATATAACATTGTGTAAGTTTAGGATGTACAACCTGATGATTTGATACACATATATATTGGGAAATGATTACCACCATAAGGTTACACCATCACCTAGCAAAGTTACCTTTTTTTGGTTGGTTTTGTGGTAAGAACATTTAGGACCTCTCTCTCAGCAACTTTCAGACATACAATAATACACTATTGTTGACTATTGTCACTCTGCTGAACATTAGATCCTCAGAACCTATTCATCTTATAACTTTGTACCCTTTTACCACCCTTACCCACATCCCAACACCCCACCCCCTGCCCTTGGCAACCACCAATATACTCTGTTTCTGTGAGTTCAGGGTTTTTTTAGATTATAGTGAGATCATTCAGTATTTGTCTTCCTCTGTCTGATTTATTTCACTTAGCATAATCCTCTCAAGGTTTACTGGCGTAGGTAGTCACAAATGGCAGGATTTCTTTCTTTTTTTCTTTTTAATGGCACAATAATATGTGTGTGTATATATATATACACACACACACACATATATATACATACATATATATCACATTTTTTAGCATTCTTAGTTATTTAGCATCTATATAGGTTATATTTATCAATATTTGCTGTTAGAAATTAAAACTTATCATCCTAAAATATTTATTAATTTATTTAAATAACACTAATAACCCATTACATTTTAATATAATTAAAATACTACTGTGAAAATAAATATATTTTCCAGAGCAAAACAATTTTTTAAACCCTATTACCTGGATTAATAGAAGTAGCATTAATGGATGGTCATATTTGCTTCTGCATTCAATCTGTTGAATATCACACACATCATGAATTTCTGGAAAACTTCATTGTACATTCGTAAAAATTTAAAAAGCACATAACATCTTAGTATAAACATAATGACTGCATAGTAGTCCCCAGACCACACTTTAAAGCCTGCTGGATTAGAAAGTAGTGTATAGGAAGTATTAATACATAGGCATGGTGAGAGAAATGACTGGAATGTTCAGAAAAACTCATATCTACAAAACTTAGCAAAAGAGCATAGAAATTCCACACACTGTTAGAAATAGGACCACTTTCCTGAACTTTAGAACCACATCAGATATCCTAGCCTAACTTTCCAGACTATGCTGGAAAATATCTAGGAAGGAGAGATCTTATTTATTCTTATATCAGATATTGTTTAATCTTTTATAAAATACCTCCAGGTCATGCCAGAGGGATAAAAAAAATTAGTGTGATGAATTCTGAACAGTCCATTGCCAACTCAAGGTTACTTCCCCATTGCAGTTCTGACCGATCTAATTTGGAATGTTTAAAAGGGAGCACACTGAATTACTTAAAAAACAAAAGTATGTCCAATCCAGTTCTGAGATTTGAGACTTGACCCTTGGCCAAAAAGCCAAATCTCTCATTTTCTTTTAGGGTTACTTTCATTGGGCAAATAACCTGTCAGGAAAAGCACTCTTTAGCATCTAGCTTTCAAAGGATGACTCCAACCTGGAGAGCACAATCCTTAGGCATGATCCTGAAGTAAAAACATTGAACTTTGGAACTTTGACTTGAACTAATGCTTTGTTCAAAAAAAAAAAAAAAAAAAAAAGGTAATAATAATGGAAGGGAGAATTCAGCAAGTATGCCAGTAGGGGGAACTGTTATTCAACAAATAATAATAAGACTGGGCTTTTCCCGGGCAATAAGCACAGACCATAATCAGGGAGATTCTCCATGGTTTAACTTTGTGATGAGCCGACTGATAAAGTGTATTCCATTGTTTTTTCTTGATGACTTTCTTGATCTAACTTAAAAAATCACATTTCCTCATGGTCAAAGGAAGAAGTTATTTCCAATGTAGTTAAAGGTTATGACTCTGGCTGGAGGCAATGGTATTAGAATATTAAGATCTGATGAAGACTGATAAATCCCAAGTAATAATTGGCAGTTTGACAGGCTGTGATTACCTGTGCTAGTTTCTGATTGCCAGAAATCAGAAAGCTTTGTATTGATTAAAGCTTTCTAAGGCAGAGTTTCTGAAACCATGCACAAGGACCACCTACATCAAAATCTCCAGAAGAGCTTATTGAAAATGCAGATTCTAAGGTCCTACCCAACCTACTGAACTAGAATCTCTGGTTGAACACAAGAATACACATTTTTAAAAATGTTCTTCCAAGTGATTTTTATTCATGACGAAGTAGAGAAACCATATTTGTCTCTTTTTATCATATTTTTAGGAGCAGGGAATAGAAAGGTAGCATAAACACTGACTGGATAATATCAGTATAAAAGGAGTTTACCTCCTTAAGCCTCATTCTAATGACCCTCCATTTGCCTAGAGACAGAGCTGGGGAGGAGAAATTGAAGACACAGAGACATGGAATTCTAAGAATCAAGAACCCAAGATTTCACATTGCAATCAACAGGAGTGTCAGAAACAGACAATCAGCCTGTCTCTGAGTCTATACCATATTATGCCTGATGGAAATCAGGAACTTAGGAACAAAGGAAGCCTCTTGCTTTTCAAGCACGTGCCACAATGAGAAGTTGAGTAATGAAATAAACACCTTCGAGGATTTAAATCTTGTGTAAAATGATTAAACAACATATTTTGGGTTTGCTTCTTGCTTTTTATAGTTTAATGTTTAATAATACTTTGTGACAGATCAGATGTGGCTTATCCGACCTACACTTTATAGCACTTTTTTAAGGCTGAATATAAAGAGGTAAATAAATAGAGGCTAATACTTTCACTTCAAAATAGTTAAGGTGACAAGATTTGCTTAGGAGAGGAGGAAAAATGAAAGACCAGGACTTTAAAATAAAAGGCCATAATGAAAGTTACTAATTTGTTTAAACAAGAAGCCAAAAAAGAGGTAAGAGTTAGAGAGGGTAGTTTGTTCAACTAAACCAGGCACAGTAGATAGACAAATACTGTATGATTTCACTTACATGTAGAATCTAAGAAGCAAAACAAGCAAACAGAACAGAACAGAAACAGACTCATGGATACAGAGAACAACCTGGTGGTGCCAGGCAGTAGGGGAGTGCAGAATGGATGAAATAGGAGAAGGGGATTGAAAACTGCCCAGGGGTGCCTGGGTGGTTCAGTTCGTTAAGCCCCTGACTCTTGATTTTGGCTCAGGTTATGGTCTAGTCATGAGATGAAGTCCTGCTCAGGCTCCTGGCTCTGGCGGGGACTCGGCTTGAGATTCTCTCCCTCTCCACCTATCCCTCCCCCTGCTCGCACACTCTCCCTCTCTTCCTCTGTCTCTAAAATAAACAAATAAAATCTTTAATAAAAAATAAATTAAAAAATAAATAAACTACAGTCTTTCAGTTATAAAATAAATAAAATGTAGGGATCTAATATACAACCTAGGGAATATAGTCAGTAATATCGTAACAATTTTATTTGATGACAAATGGTAACTAGACTTATAGTGGTGATCATTTCCTAAGGTATATAAATATCAAATCACTATGCTATACACTGGAAACTGAAATAATATTGTATGCCAATTACACTTCAATTAAAAAAAGTTTAAGGCAAACACATCTCCACCTTCAAAGCAAAAGATGAATGAATTAATTAAACTTTAAATTTACCTCTGTCCTTTCTGTCTACACACATTGTGTGAGGAATTTTTTCACACACTGTCCATCATTATCCCCTGCATGTGTACATTTTTCTTGTAGGTTCAAATGAGGTGGAAAATAAATGAGTGATATTCTGCTGGCAGTAACTGATCACGAAAGGGTTTTCAGTTAGGGAAAAGATTATAGGGGGAAAAAAATCTATGAAAGTATATTTACCTCTATGGTGGACCAAAAAAGAAATTCTGAGTGAAAAAATAGAGTTCAATTCTAGGCTAGGGGAAATTTTTATAATTGGAGGGAGCAGTAGAGGTGAGAAGGTAGTTCGTTGAACTAAACCAGGTACAGTACGTAACAAAATATAGAGAAGCCTACTTTTTAATGGGTCAGAAGTTCTGAAACCATGCTAAACATGATTGTCTGCTTAGGGCAAGGATACATTTATGAGCCATTAAAAAAAAAATTAAGGTGTCTTCTTTAGGTTTCTCTTTGGCTATATCGCTATCCTGGATTATTATATATATTTTTTTATCTCTAGATTAAACACTAAAAACACTGAAAAAGTGAGGGAACGCCTTCTCTAAGAGACAAAATTTTCAAGTTTTTGTATTCTTTAAAATATTCTTCACCCTGGTGCTGTTGAGAATTGTAATGAATATGAGTATTTCCCATTCTAAAATCTGTTTATTCAATCAATTTTGCTCTTAAAACAACAAATGTGGTTTTATTACATCAGTGTAAGTGAAGAAAAGATAATTGCCAATTTAATGCTATAAAGATGAGTATTCAACTGTAGATCATTAAGGAAGCTTTATAGAATTAACATTGAAACTAAGGACAATAAATGTTAATAATTATTACAAACATTTATTGAGCACTCTTCACATTCAAGAAACTATTCTAGGTAATTAATAAATGTTAGCTCATTTAATCCTTACAGCCATCCTTTGTTATTATTTTCCTCATTTTCAGCTAGTACAATAATTTGCCCAAAGCCACACAGTCTGTGTATGGATTCATACCCAATTTTGATTACACTATAGTTACCAAAACTCGCTGTTATCATGGAGTCTCCATCTTATCAAAGTAATGGTGTGAAAATTCATAAGTTCAGAGACTCATCTTTATGATTCTCTCTGAAGGCTTAATGAAAAGTTTTAAGCTGAATTCTGAGTTTGATAGAAAGTTCAAGGCCATGGACTTGCCTAGTGTTGTAAGCAACAGGAACTTCTTTTAAGGGTGCCTGAAACCATGATCAATGACTGTAAACATGATGCCTGTTACCTAGGAAATAAAATCTTATTAATTTAAGCCTTACTGCATACATAATCATGGAGCCAACGTTTACTTTTGCACTAGCCATGAAATAATTGGAAATGAATGAATAGCATGAGTAAAATTTTAAGAAATATTTAACTTACTCATTAAGATGCATATTACATTTTAGAATTTTTAAAGCATGCATTTGCATATAATTAATATGTCTGTTATAAATGAGTCACATCTTTCCTTAGCCTGAGCTCAGTAAAACCTCTGCTTAGTAATTTTGGTAGCAGTTCCATAGTTTGAATTATCATGTTATAAAACCACATGTAAATTAAAATGTCCTGTAAGTCCATTTTTTAACTGATTCAGATGGACTCTTTCCAATTAATATGATTATGTATTCCTGAATTGCTAGCTTCAAACCTATTTAACACTTTCTTAACAACTTTGTTGGAATGCTATTATACTATTAATTATTTGATGCTTTTCTTCCCCCGTGGTAAATAAATACATTGTACAATATTTATGGCAAAACATTGTATTACACATACATCATGTTATAATAATTTGATCTCTATTAAGTCATTTATAACCTATTCCTTTTAAAACATGAGCTAATGATGATAAGCAAGTCTTTCCTGGTCCGATTTATTGTTTTGTATTATACATGAATTCATATATAATTGCTTACTGTTCTACATGCTTAAAAGACTTGGTATTGCTTTGTAGAGTGAATACCTAATTATTACATTTTGTATGACAAAATCATGACTGAGAAGAATCGTTTTCAGGGGCGCCTGGGTGGCTCAGTCGTTAAGCGTCTGCCTTCGGCTCAGGTCATGATCCCAGGGTCCTGGGATCGAGCCCCGCGTCGGGCTGTCTGCTCGGCGGGAAGCCTGCTTCTCCCTCTCCCACTCCCCCTGCTTGTGTTCCCTCTCTCGCTGTGTCTCTCTCTGTCAAATAAATAAATAAAATCTTTAAAAAATAAAAAAAAAATAAAAAAAAAAGAAGAATCGTTTTCATCACTGACCTGACCTTACAAGTGGACAATTAAGATGGAGAAATAATGGTTTTGGTAGGTTTATATGTGACCATTGTGATATGTGATGTTGGCAACTCATTTCCAAAGTAAAATTATTTAACATATCTAACCTAAGCAATTTATTAAACAAAAATTTTTAAAAGAAAGGTAACTATTGCATCAGAATATGATATACATTTTTTAAAAAATATTCTGTGGGGGCATCTGGGTGGCTCAGTCGTTAGGCGTCTGCCTTCGGCTCAGGTCGTGATCCCGGGGTCCTGGGATCGAGCCCCGCATCAGGCTCTCTGCTCCGCGGGGGGCCTGCTTCTCCCTCTCCCACTCCCGCTGCTTGTGTTCCCTCTCTCGCTGTGTGTCTCTCTCTGTCAAATAAATAAATAAAATCTTTAAAAATAATATTCTGTGGACTAACTTTTTAGATATGTATGCCCAGAATGCACTATTTTTCATAACTAATTGAAGTAATGTGTGCTCTACATCGAGAGCAGATAAGCCCTTTGGACATTCCCTTATGTTTTAATTATTTGTTTCAATATTATTTGAAAATGAATTTTGTGAGACACATGGAACATGGATTGCTTTGGGTAAAGGCAAAATAACACCACGTTCAGATTACTCTTAAGTTTTTCTGGAACTATATGTCTGATACTTAAAATTAAAATTATCTGCAATTACATGGGGCTTCAGGAATAAGATTATATGACTTTGAAGGAAAAAAACCCAATATATTAATTATTAATGTCTTTTACACAGTCAAGTACATACATCTTCAAATGGAAATATTTTAACTTTGTTTCCAATAGTTAAATACACTTTTCAAAATAAAATATAGTTGGTGTCTATCATGTGTGATATTTGGGATAAATGTTGCTCTACAGTTCCCTCTTTTATCCCAACATTTATCCCAAATATCACACATGATAGATACCAACTATATTTCAGGCCAAAATGATAAAGGCATAAGCTAGAGCTGGGTTTGTGTTTGATCATCAAATGTTTATTGAATGCCTACTGTGAGCACAGCATTGTGTTAGGTATGTTATATGTACAATTCATTGTTAAATGCCTCTCTCTGGTTCATTTATCTAACTGTGCTATGGATGCTAAATATGTTGAGATCATTTAAAGAGCAATTTTTTCAGATCAAGGCTAAATGCTTACATTTGTAAGGAATTGGAGATAGAATTGCAGCCCTCACCATCATAGATGTGGTATTGAAATAGGGAAGCTGCCCATAAGGCAGAGTGTACTGCATGAGAAGAAAATACGGCCAAGATGAAACCCTGAGAAACACGTTAGAAAAAGAGATCCTGGAGATTACAGGGACTGTTTCTTCCTCACGCCATTTGGACCTCGTGGCTTTTCTTTTTCTTCACAATCCCACCCCGTTGGCTTGGTTTCCACCCTTCATGCTCTCCTGGTGAGACCACATCAACCCTTACCTTTTAACTTCCAGTAGTGGGACAGTTCTACTGTCTCTCTCTCCAGAGTTACAACTCCTGCAAACGAGGCCCACATATCTACTTATCTACAGAACTGACTTCAGTATTTTCCTCCCCAAATCTCCTCCTCTTACTTTTACTGTACTCCTTCTTTTAGTTCTATTTAACCCAGATATTTGAGAAGTCCTAGACTCCTCCTTCTCCTTCTTCATATCTAATCATCACTTTAAATAGTTATTATATTTAACTAATATTAGCTAAAATCTGATATTTGACACTGTTCCAGAACCTGGAACAGCAATGTGTCAATGATCACTACTTTCTTTAGAATAAATGATGGGATTGGAAATTTGTTACATTTCTCTTTCCGTCTCAGTCTTGCTTTGCCTCTTTTCTCACCAGACCCTGCACCAGGATGTTCTGAAACACTGTGTAATTAAAGTCTCCTGATCCCAATATTAACAACTCCTCCTCACCATTCCCCACACTGCTGCCAAATGAAGTTTTTGAAATGGAAACACAATCATGCACCACCTTCAGAATGTCACAGAAAAAAGTCTAGATTCTTTGGTGTGGCGTAGAAGCCTAAAGGCATGTAAGAGCCTGCATTATTTACTTCAAGCCTGCCATTACAACTTCACCTCTTTCCTTTACAGGTACCTTGTGATATAGTCAAAGTTCTCTAAAGGTGTCTCCCCCCACCCCCCACCGGCTTGTCACCTTGGGACTTGAATCCATTCTTTCTGTTCTGTTCTTTCTGTTCTTTCTTTATGTCATTTACCTGTTGGATTCCTATTCATCTTGCAAGGGTCAATTTTATGCATCCCCTTTGTGTAACCTCTACTCAGGGCCTCAAATAGAGTAGACTTACTTCGTCTTCTTTATTATGACAATTATTGCATTATATTATAAATTATTTCTCATGTTTATCTCCCATGCTAATAAGAAATACATTGATATTCCTTAAATTTTGGTATCCTTGTCACCTGTCATGGTGTGTGACCCATAGTCAGGCGTTAAGAAATGTTGAATGAATGAATGAATGAATACTATCCAAAACCATGGGAGTCAATAAAAGTAGAGTTTTAATTTACATTTATTTGTTATTATTAAATAATAATTACAACTACATTGAGCACTTATTTTGTGTTAAGCATTATACATATTTTATTTAGTTCTTAAAATAACCCCACAAGATCTCATTGCCTCTGTTTTACAATGAGGAACTAAGGCTAAAAGAAATTAAATACCGTATCCATGTCTTATAGATAGTAAATTGTGGGGATTTGAACAACATCTGCTGTACTCCATAGTTGCGGTTCTAAACCATATCCTCATGTGTGAACTATGTCTCAAGGATTATGCATGATCCGTCTCTCTTATATTAATAAATGTGTTACAATAATGGCGGTTCCTAATTCAAAATAGTGTATTGGGATATGTAGTTAGACTCTTGCCCCAGATTTCCATATAATTTTTTCCTTTATTTCCTTCAGTGCTCTAATGACATACCATCTTCTCCGAAAGACTCTGCCCTGATGACCCTATGTGAAATAGCAACCCTACCCCTTATTATGTCAGGCTCTATTCCCTTACCCTGCTTTATTCGTCCTCATTCCTCATAGCATTAACACCTAGTGGTTTCTTATACTTTTGTTATTGTTTTTGTTTTTTTCTGTCTCCCTCCATGCTAATATAAGTTCTTGGCAAGCAGGGACTTTGCATTGTCCCCAGCCCTAGCAAAGGACCTCCCACACAGTGCCCACACAATAAATAATTGTTGAATGAATGAAAAACTGGTCACCATACTGTATGCCAATCCATATGAGATGAAGTAAGTGCATTCTTTAAAAAAATTATAAAAATCCAACTTTATGATACTGTAAACTGTAGAATAAATTGGTTTAAAACTCTTTACTTTGAAATAATTATTGATTTACATGAGTTTGCACCAAAAAAAAAAAAAAAACACTACAGAGGAATCCTGTTCATCTTTCAATGTAGTGAATTTTTATTTTGCAGAGTGACTTAGACCATGCTCTCCCTATATGTAAAGATTCCCTAGGGCACTTAAAATATAATTTTATTTCTGTGTATGTTTTCAAGAGAATGTTGAAATAGAACTCTAGCCACAACTGCACTCTGGAACTCAATGCCTAATTCAGTAAATGTACCAACTGAATAGGCTCTCCTTAGTATTCATTCACAGTTATAAAATTGCCAGTATATTTGTAAAAATAAATTTCACAGTTATTGTATTTGCAGCTGGTGGCTGGCAGTGTTCATGATCCTGCTTTCCTTAGCAACTGTGATTAAATCACCAAAAGAGATTCACACCGTGGACGCTTTGCCTTCTCTCTCATGAGTAATGTCCTCTGAAATCATTATAACAGGAACAAATAGTAACCTTCTCATATAAAGCTCTACAGTGGTGGAGATAATGTAGAAAGATTTCTCTATGGCATTTTCTCTACCTGCTCCTTCAGCTATAATCTCAAAATGATTTTTAAAGTATGTTTTGAAAAAAACAGCAAAATTTATTTTATATTTAAGTAATGGTTTATAAATGTCTCTTATGTTTTCTACCTGTTATTCTGGCTTTATTCAAGAAAATAAAATCACTTCATTGCCATGATGTTCTGCTCTAACATATAGGAAAACTGTCTGTCTCTTTGACATTGTCAAGTTAGTGGAAAATATGTCACTTGCTACTTTTTGCCCTTTAAATGTCAATTATTGAAAGAAAATATTTCTTTTCCATACAAAGATAAATTTTAAAATATTTATCCAATTGTTTTCACTCTTCTGCCTGTCCTCTCTAACAATATTTTTTTACAAATATGAGAAAATTCATGAATCAGGAGCTTCTCCTAATGAAGAATAATGTTTATGAAACAAATCATGTTCCAATGCCTTTAATTTTAGGTGTCAGTTTGATTGATCCTGTGTTCTTTCTATGGAATGCAATATATGTGAAGTGCAAAATCATTTGTAATTACTCCAGGGCACAAAAGACAGATCAAATTATTTCACACAAACACATTATACTTTGTTATTTGACAAACACATAGTTGATATGAAAAAATGTATTTCGTTCATTTTGCTAAGAACTAAACTGTTCATACCATGGTAAAAGCCTAATTAATCGGCATTCTTCAGTGTTAACTCAGTAGATTGTGTTTCGTAACTGGACACCTTGTAATACACACAAGGAGGAGGAGCCATTTTTTAAAAATGTGTAAATGATTGTATTGTCATTCATTCATACATTACCAAATGTTCATCAAATCTTTATCTATGTTAGGAGCCGGGACCCTATTAGGTGATATGTCCTCTGCTCTTAAGAATTTAAAGTCTTTTTGAAAGGCTAAGCAACTAAACCATCAATTAACCATAACTATAGCCATTTCATGATTTGGTTACATTTTAATAACATGACCTCAATTTGCAGAAAAAACAGCCACGTGTCCTAGGCTTCCTGTGAAGGAATATACTCTCTGAAAGTGGTATTTCCCCAGCTTTTCCAGGCATTCAGGTCACCTTGAGCACACAGGTTCCAGGCCCTCCATTCCGGGGGATGCTGGGTCATGGAATCTGTAAGAATAATAAGTGCCCCAGGTGATACTGATCTGGGGCAGAAACATTTACTAGCATATTGCACTTTTTCACTTTCCATTCCTTCATATTCCTAATATTCAATTATTATCCCTGCTCTAAGAGGAACTCTTTAGTTTCTTCTGGATAATGTCCAAAGAGCTTAGCCCAGCCCAGGAAGTTCTCCATGATTCAGTCCAGTCCTGAACACTGTACTGTCCTTGCCTCCATGCTTCCAAACATGCTGTTTCCTCTGCTTCAAATGCTTTCTTCCTCCTGATCTGACCAGAAAAAATCATCTCTCTTTCAAATTCAACTTAACTATCTCTCTTCCTGGAAGTCTTTTTCAAACCCTCACCAGCCAGCTGCATTGATTGCTTCCTCCTTGAAGTCACATTCCACATATCTATGTCCTATCACTGTTCACAGGATGTGAACCCTACGATTTCATGTTTGCCTTGTCTTCTAAACTGTATAGGGTCTATGACAGCTCCTAGCAATTGTATAGTGCCTGGAACATAGTAGACACTTAATTTAATGTTTATTGAAATGTATAAAAGTGCTAAGCTTGCAGTTTAAAAAAAAATCATTGGAAGTTTTTTTAAAAAATGGTATAATTCACTATAAAAGATAATCTTTAGATTCATTTCTAAATTAAAAATTATTTTTTACAATTTAAAATATAAATGTAGTTAGTAGCTCATCCCATTTGTGACTTTTTGTATTTACTAACAGTCTTTCTGTGGACACGAAGTCACCCCCAATGACAAAATTTTCTGGAAATCTAGTGCTTATTCCACTCTATCTCACCAATAGGGATATTCTGAGCTTGCACCAATCATATTAGAGAAAGTCTGATTTGGGGTGTATAACATAATTTTAAAACATAAACCAAAATTGGTAAGGAAAGCAAAAGCTGAGAAAGTCAGTTATAACAGACTTAGGAGAGATTTACTTTTGAAAGGGGACTTACAAGACAACTTATTAAAACATAGGTCATAGAATTTATAAATTCTTAAAGATTATCTACCAAGAATGTAATGGGGAGGTGGAGAGAGAGACAGAGTGCACAAGTGAGGGGCAGAGGGAGAGAGGGAGAATCGTAAGCAGGCTCCATGCCCAGCATAGAGCCTGACATGGGGCTTGATCTCAAGACCCTGAGATCATGACCTGAGCCAAAATCAAGAATCGGATGCTAACCAACTGAGCCACCCAGGCGCCCCAAGAATGTAAATATTTATACGTAGCAAGGGAAATGGATCCAAGTCAGATTCTAAAACATTGAACATGCTAAATGAAAATACGATTTGTTTTTCTAGCAAGGCACTGAATCAAGATTTTACTTTGCTCAAGAGTAGAACTTCTTCCTGAGGAACTAGAGATGTTTTATCAGATTATGTTTAGCTGTTTCTAGGGGAATATTTCAAATGCAAAGCATTGGAAAATATTTAAAAGATAAGTATAAATAAGTATAAATATTTACCAAAATAACCAGCACTGTTTTCCCAGTTTAGAAAGTTAAACCATTCTTGATGAGGTGTTTTGAACCTTGTAATAGTTAATTTGGGCAAGAGAAAGCGATAGAATTTTTACTAACTTGAAATTTTTCCCTGAGAGATCAAAGAAAAAAATATGACTCTTTTATTACTCATTGTGGAAGAAGATTTGAAAAATGCTCATTACTTTGTAGAAACAAATTACATATAGATTTTGCTCAAGTGGTATTTATTGCCTTCCTGCTTTTATCCAAGGCATTCTACCTTTATATTAATACCTAAGGTTTTTTAATTGTATAATGGAACCTAGATGAAGAATTGGGGGGAAACATTTCCATTTGATTGATCCTAAGATTTGACTTAGTTGTGATTTGCATCTATTTTAAACTCTATTATGAAATACAAAATATATTTCCTGTGAATCTCAGGGCATGTGTGTGAATATGTATGCATTGATGGAGGGGAGGGGTGGTTGAAAGGAGATTTTTAGAAGCAAATCTCAAGGCTTTGAGATCTAGCATTTATAGCATTAACTTATCTTTAAAAGCTCTATAAGTAGCATGCCTACCTCTATAAAGATCATTATTTCAATTGATAACAAGAAAATGAAGTATTTTATTAAAATTATGAACACTTTCTTACTGTACATATTAAAGGATTTAGAAAGAAGTTGACAAGAGAGAGAATGCTCTTGATCAGAGAAAAATCCTGAAATGAAAAGCACAAATACTCTAAGATTTATGGAGATAGTAACCTCATTCAAAGCCCATGTTTATATTCATAGTCATTTTTATACAGACTCCACCAAATCATTTCTTCTTCAGTCAGGTATTTTATTCGCTCACAGTATTAGACTCTTTTAAAATGCACACCATACTGAGGCTTTTTATGATACTAACTTACACCTACCCACCCTTGGAAAGTTGCTTGGTTTACATTTTTAAGTCTAGTTGTTTTCTGTTTAAAGCTGAAGAAAAAAACATGTCTGCTTTTGGAAAGTTGGCTACATATATTCCATTAATGGTATGGAAGTGCTAGGATCGAATTACCCTACGACAAACAATCCCCTGACTCTCCATCTCTTTGGGGCTCTAAATTCAAAGTTTAATGGCCAGACATATAGAAGGTTCTCTTTCTGGGCGGGGAGTGATGGGGGTCATTTTTCCCTATTTTCTCTTTGGGTAACACTCTATTGCAGTTATCTACATATATTTTCTAGCAGAAAATTGGATTATAATATGTTTTCAATAAATGCTTGTTAATTCATTCCAGAAATATTTAATTAATTGCCAAAGTTCACAAAACGTTCAATGATGAAATTGCTTCTTTGAATCTGATGTTGTTCTTAGTGCTTTCAATATCAGCTTATTTTCTTTCTCCATTGATTAGGTTTCAAACACACACCAATGTGAATTATGTTAAAGAAATGAAATTATTTGATCTACTTCTGAATATTGTTTGTAATTGATTTCTTGCCATATATCCTTTCTTCTAATTTTAAGATATAAGCACAGTTATTTTATGTCAAAATCAGAAAACTAAAGTTGTAACATGTTAATTTAATTTAAAGGAAAAAAGCTCTAAGATTCTCTGTGTGTCCAGCAAGCTTCCCAGAGTTCACAGCCAGCTATTATTAATAATTCCTGTCAATTGTGGCAAATATAGAGATGATTCCATGAACTGCAGGAATGTAAGAGCTGATATACTTCCTGTCTCAGAGACTATAGTGTCTCATTTCTATAACATAAATCTAATTACAGATTCACCTCACTATACAAAAATAAAGCATTCCTATGAAAGTTTTTGTAAGCCAAAATGGCATAAAACAGAGTATCCTTTGCTTTCTGAAAACTGTCTTATACCACATTACTTTTTTTTAATTGAAGTATAGTTGACATACAATATTATATTAATTTTGGGTGTACAACATAATGATTTGGCAATTATATACATTATGAAATTCTTACCACCATAACTGTGGTTACCATTGGTCACCATACAAAGTTTTTACAATATTATTGACTATATTCCATATGTTGCACTTTTCATCCTAGTGACTTATTTATTTTATAACAGGAAGTTTGTACCTCCTAATCCCTTTCACCTATTTTGCCAATCCTCTCAATTCCCCCTTTGATAACCACCAGTTTGTTCTTTGTATTTATGAATCTGTTCGTTTTTTGTTTATTCATTTATTTTGTTTTTTTTAGATTCCACATATGAGTGAAATCATACAGTGTTCTGCCTTCTTCTGTTTGACTTATTTTGCTTAGTATAATATTAGGTCTATCCATGTTGTTGCAAATGGCAAGCCTTCTTTTTTTTAATGAATAAGTAACATTCCATTGTGAATATATAGTACATCTTCATTATCCATTCACCTATGGATGGACACTTAGGTTGCTTCCAGATCTTGGCTATTGTAGACAGTGCTGTGATAAATATAGGGGATGCCACCTTTTCATACAAGTGAAAATCCTCTTCGTATTTTTTTCAGTTAGCAAAAACAGGTACTACTGTAGGTCTTTCATAAAAGCAAAGAGGTGTAACACAAACTTTTGGAAAGCGGAGGATACCTGCACATCATTCTCCTCCCTAACAGATTCTAGATTCCTATGGCTCCCTCTTTGTTAATTGGTGGTAATTCTGGCATCTATGATATGACCCATGAGGCTGTATAAGTAGCGTTTTACTCCAGCTTCACTTTCTGCTGCTCTACCAATAGACCCAATGCTCTTTCCAAACCCAATTTCCCAAATATACTATATTTTCCCCCTAACATCTTGTCTTTGCAAATGCTGTTGCTTCTATCTAGAATGCTTTTTCCTCTCCTCTTTGTTTAGCAAATTCTTATTTATCTTTTCCCATTTAGCTCACAAATTTCCTTCTCTTTAAAGACTCTTTACATCCCTCAGAGAGAACCAGTTTATCTCTCCTCTTGTGACTTTGTATAATGAATTTATTCAGTGTTTTAGATGGTTAAATATACCTTAGCTTAGTTGTTTATTTGTTTGTGTCTTATTTTATTCTAACTTAGAATTTTTAAAAAGCCCTCCTCTACCTCCAGAAGCACTCTAGTTTATCAGACATTGTTTATTTCTCCACTTGCAAAATATACTTGAAAACTTACTGGGAAAAAGAAATAGGCCTAATTATTATAGTAGAAATATAGAATTCCGAGTAAATGACAAATCATTTATATATAATTGAGAAGTTAAAATGAAAGTCATATAGATACATATATTTAGCTTCTCTGAGCTATCAAGAAGCCAAGAGAAAAATGGAATTAACTTTATTTCATTGTCAAATCCTGATCTTGGAATTTAGTATATATATGTCAATAAGATTAACTAGGAAAATAATGAGATAAAATTTTTAGCAACTACATCTATTGCTCAAGTAAGCTTGAAAAAATGTTAGAAAAACCAAATATCTCAGAGGACTCATTTATTTATTTATTTGAGAGAGAGAAAGCACACATGCAAGCAGGGGGAGGGGAAGAGAGAGAGGGAGAGAGAGAATCTCGGGCAGACTCCAAACATGGGGCTCGATCTCACGACCCTGAGATCATGACCTGAGCTGAAATCAAGAGTTGGATGCTTAACCAATTGAACCACCCAGACGCCCCAGCAATGATGATTTCTTAACACTTGGGTGCATTTCCTTAATTACTGCTTAGTGGCTGAACTCTTTGGCTGAACCCTGCTCATAGCAATATAGAAATAATACTAAACTCTGCTTAGGCTTTTTCTCTAACACACTATGTGGCCTAAGGCCCAGCAATTACTGACATTGCTTTTAATTATGGCTGTTAGTAATTACTTTTAGTTACCTTATGTATATGCATATATATGTGTGTATATGTATATAAATACATTTGTGTGTACCTGTGTATATACATATGTACATATGTGTGTATATGAAACTCCCATTTAGAAATTGGCCCTAGAGATATTTATAAATTCTATAAATTGTACAACACCACTTTATCTGACCAAAAAATAACACCATTCTTAACTTGGATACAATCCAGCCTCCTTTATAAATTATGGAAGAGAAGTATCAAATTTGGAGAATGTGTAAGCTAAAATTTTTGTATCATTAGGAATATTAGAGAAAAAGACAAGAAAGTGTGCTTCAAGGATAAATACAATTGTACATAAACAATGTTGGAAGGAAGATTCTTCTCCACCCTCAAGGATGGTAACTATTGAAGTAGAGATGTGGCTAAAATTACTCTGTGGTGATAAAAATGAAGTCAACATCACTATCCCAAGTCCTTAAGAACGTTGATGGTGACGAAAAAGTAGTAACAAATATCTCTTGCAAACTCCAAAGTCAGTGGGAGTTTCAGCTATCATCATCAAGAATATAAATAGACAAAAGCAGTGAAACCTAAGAGAAAATGAAGCGTGACAATCAGCTACATCAGATGCCAAAGGAGGACTTCTCTAGCTGGGACAGAACCAGCTAGCTACTTCAGGGATCTGTGAAAAGAGACACGGTGGTGAGGGGGGTTCCCACAATTACATCAGGGAGAACTCTCAGCCAGTAACCACGACCCCATGATGCCCTTGCTCCCCACCCAAGAGCTTAAAAGCCAGAGCTTCAAACGAATACAGCCTCCTACTCGCCTGTGTCCAGAATTTCTGCCTTATTTGTAAATATTAGTCACTATTTGAGTTGTATTTCATATTGAAAAGTAGAAAAATGGGTACTTGTTTTCTTTTGGGTGTTCTAGAATTGATTTAGCTGATGTTTTAATACATATTGTGAGTTTAATCTCATTGGCTTCCATTTCCTTCCATTTGGGAAGCCAGTACCTACTTAGAAGCGTATAAAAGATACAGTCTTGAATAAGTTAATCACTATTCCTTTTTTTTCTATAATTTTTTAAATTAGATTTTAAATCACAGATCTATTCTCTTATTTTAAAAATGGGTTTATTTATTTGATTTCCCCTTCTAAATTGTAGTGGCAGTCTTTGGAAGTAGATATTCCCTTCTATTTTGTGTCTTTAAATGTGAGAAAACATAGTACACTTGCCATGAATTTTCTGTTTCCTATTAACAACCACATCTCCACATTTTTATTATGTAATCCCATTTCTATGTTAGTAGTAGCTAAGTACAGTCAGAAAAATCTTTTCATACTTGTATATTATGCCATTATGTTTCATGTCTTTTCCTCCTCCTCCTTTATTTCCTTTCTTCTTTCTTTTCTTTTATAAATATTAAGATCTTGCTGCTATAAGCAAGGAACACTCTTGGGTATTGAATACATAAAGTTAGGTAAGGCATGCTTTTCTGTCCTTCAGAGTATCTTCTTTGATTTATATGATCTCGTAGATGAAGTATGCAAGGCTTAGAGAATCCCCTAATAAGGGGTTAGGTATTGAATTTTGTATGTGACTCATTTTTTCCACACCAGACTGATTGCATTCACTTTCCTCTTCACTAATTTGCCAGAAGTAAAATCAACAGGCCAAATAACCTGTTCCTTAAATTAGAGGAGATTTATTGCTTATAACTCTTAGGACACTTGTTACAACCAGAAGCCCATCTATCAGCAAAGACAGCATCCCAGATGCTTGTGCTCTATATGATCAGCTTGGCATCTAAATTATAGTAAAATCCTAGGAAGGGCATTCTAAGCAGAGGTAACAGTACACATGAAGGCATGGAGGTGAGCAATAATAAATTATCAAGCACTTAGGAAGCCTCAGGCAGTGCTCTAAGCACTGAACATATATTATCCAGTTAATCATCTAAACAACCTGATAAGACACAGGCACAGGGAGGCTAAGTGACCTATCCAAGTTCATACAGCTAGTAAGTGGCATGGTCACACTTTGAACTAAGTACCTGACCACCGCTTAATATTGCTTCTGATCTTGGGAGTAGAATGAGAGAAGTGAGGCAGGAAGAATTCTAGATAGTTCCCAAATATATTTGGTTTGGGTGACATAATGTCATTAATGAAGACAAGAAAAATAGGAAGGAGGAGTTTGGACTTTGCAATGCTGAGCATGTGGTTCCTATGGGATATTCAACTGGGAGCAACCAATAGCCAGTGAGAAAAAAATATTTGAAACCCAGGGCTGGTAAGCCTAAGGATAAGACTGTGGGAACCGCCAGCATATGTAACTGGATGGGGGGCTACAGTGGAGATTATTCAGAAAAGGAAAAGAATACGTGCAGGGATAAAGCCTTGAGGACCATTACCATACAAAGGGTAAATGAAGGAAGAGAATCACAGAAAGAAAATAAGTAGTTTGAAAAGTAGGAGAAAAACAAGGGAACTGTGCATAGAATTGAAGACCTTTTTGTCTTACAGTACATTCTTTCTCCTGGAACTTTTGTAAACAATGATTATTAAAAATGGTTTTATTATTTTGTATATACTATGAATGCAGTGTTAACCACACATTACAGAGAAGCATATTGACTTATAAATTTATGAGCACATAACAGTGTCAGAGGGCACAGAGCTTACCTTTAACCGTTATATCTGCCCCTGGGTAAAAAGAAAAATGTTTTCTCCCATTCTTCAGATCCCCTGGTATTATTGCTCATTTTCATAGAATTTTAAAAGTCTTCGCCTAATTTCATGTTCCATATTTTGTCAAGTTTCCTTCCCTCATCTTTCTTCATCATCTGGAAATTACTTCCTATTTTATCTGCAGCTTCTAGCATCCTTTGCTCACCTGGCAAAATCATAGTTCTCCATGTGTAGACGTCATCTTTCTCCTTTCCTTAGAGTCGGACGATGGTTATGTCATTGGCTGAGAGCTCAGCAAAACATGGTCAAGATTTAGCCACTGGCTTAATTCTGAATCCTTCTATACCTCTTTGAATCAGCCATTCCATTTATTATAAACCTCAAAGGAAGTGGATTCTAGAAATGTCATTAAAAAGAAAGCTAGAATGCCATTTGTACATCACACAGGGATATGTATTTCTGTTCAGCACTCAAGTGTTTTGAAATTTTAAAAACGTATAGACAGTGATTTGGTGCTGATTCACATATTTGAAACTTAAGAATTTAACCGTGTTAATTCAGCTATCTTTTTTGTACCAGATCCCCAAATCCCCAGCTGCCAGTTTCCATATCAAACACCTTATTGGCTAATGAGTATGAGTGACTAATAGGTAGACTTCAGTGGGCAGCACTGATAAAGAAGAGGATACTTAAACATCTTTAAATCCGTAGTAATTAGTCTTAAATATCTCAAGTTGTTCAGCTAATTCCACAATTTATTCAGAGCTAATTACCACATAATTTCTTGTGTCCATTCACACACATACACACACATTTTGCTTTTGGTAGTAATACATAGGAAGGTGGCAAAAACAGTTTTTGACCAAAAATGTCTGTCATTTGGGGTGGGGTTGGGGTGCCTGGATGGCACAGTCAGTTGAGCGTCCCACTCTTGGTTTCAGCTCAGGCCCTGATCTCAGGGTTGTAAGGTTGAGCCCCACATTGGGCTCCACACTGCGGGAAGTCTGCTTAAAACTCTCTCTTCTTCTTCTCCTCTCAGCCCTCTCTCTCTCAAATAAATAAATAAATCTTTTTAAAAAAATGTCTGTCAGTGGGATTTTAAAGATATAACATCAAATTTTTAAAAGTAACATAAACAGTGAAACTATGGCCTTAGTTTTACTTTCTCCTCCATTGTTCTGTATGATGTTTCTATACTACTATGTTGTTTCAGAGATTGTGACAGATGTACTATGGAGTTAATATAGTTTAAGATTCAGGGACCCCCTACTTGCATGGGCCCAGAGTAAAGGAGCCTACCAATGTCTTTACATGTTCATATGTTTGTCTGTTTGTTTGAAGATCTATTTATTTAATTGAGAGAGAGAGAGAGAGGGAGAGAGAGACCACGTGAGCGGAGGAAGGGGTAGAGGGAGAGAAAGAGAAAGAAGCAGACTCCCACTTAGTGTGGAGCCCAACCCAGGGTTCGATCCCAGGACCCTGAAATCATGACCTGAACTGAAATCAAGAGTCAGACATTCAACCAACTGAGCCATGCAGGCGCCCCATCACGTTTGTATGTTTTTGTAAAATTTGCAAAATAACTTTAATGGCAATTAGTTAAGATTTTCTCTCTCCTGTCACATTTTCCCTCAAATCAGCTGGCAAGGGAGTGACCATGGGGATTTTGGGGATCTGGCTAAGGGGACTTGAAGTTGGGAAAACTGTATGTCAGGACACAGCTCTTCTCTAGGATCTAGTCTCTAAAATACTTAAATATGTTGTGTGTTATCTCCAACACTTTTTCTGTACTCTTTCCCTGAGTGTTTAACTTCATGGATCCTAGCACTTGTTTATGCTGGTTGCCTGGGAGAACTGCCAACAGGGATCCAATTGAGATACTGCTTTTAGTATCATTAACATATTATTTAATTAAAGAATACATCCCTCCCGGGTAATAGGAAAGCTTGCATACTTCACGCAAGCAACTGACCAAAGAGGTCTCTTGGTTTTCTCTGTGTGAGATTTGCCAGTTTTCTTGTAGTTTCCTGGTATTCTTAAGAGTTCAATAACACTGACATCTGAAAGAGTTCTACCCATGTCAATGGCTGCGATTGTTTTTGATTTGTTTTGATGAGCTTGACACTGTGATTATGATCCAAGGTAAGTTAAATATTTGAATGGAGTCAAATTAATTGTTCCCACTGTTGCCCCAGATTATTTGCTTACACTGGCACACTCTTAATTCCTACAATGGTTCAGTTTGATAACATATAATTTTATTGTAAAATAATGATATTTTAAAATCTGAATGATATAGAGTCATGAGGTAAACATGGCCATACAGTGCACTGGAAAAGGCTATTTTGTTAGCCAGCAATCTGAAAGTTTTCACACTCCTTTTTAAAATATAGCATGATAAGTCCCAGCCCAGGTGAGTATAATTTATCCAGAGTATGAAAAACTCTCTAAGAAAGCTAAACATCATTCTGGAGCAAGCAGTATAGCTTTTTGCATTCATATTTAGGGGAAAATGAGAATTTAGAGAAGAATACAAATAACAACTATAAAGTTGTCTGAAAGGAAATGAAGAGGTAAATATTATTTTACTAATTTCCATGATTTCTCCTAGGTTTTACATTTCCTATAAGGTTTCCAAAACACATATATGTACATGTGGTAAATTTGGTTAGATTATTTCATTGAAATTTAGCTTTCCTTATGCTGGGATGTAAAAGAAATTATTTCATTGGATCAGCTTTATTTCCATCTGTTCCTTATGTGCTGAGAAAATAGAAAACTAGTAAAATCTAACAGAGGAGTACATATCCTCTGGCAATAACATATTTTTCTGTCAAAGAATTGCTTGTTTCCTGAAAGAATAAAATTTGACTAAATGTCAGAAAAATTCTTTTTCCTTAAAACAGCTTACTTTTTGTTTGACAAGAACTTATCGTTTAATTTCCTGTATTGTGAATAGGAGCACTCTTACTTCAATAAAAGTATATTTCATTTGAGTCTGGCTGTGTCTATATGACACAAAACAAAATTGGTGAACTCATGCAATATACTGTCTCTATATCACTGTACACCAAAATAGCCAAAGTGCTTGCTTGAACATTTCTAACAGGTTATTTTGTTCTCCCACTAACAGGAAAGAAAAAAAAAAAAACACACATCAGCTTCATTATTATTTCTTAACAATGATGAGATAATAATAATATTAGGTGGCATCTATTTCTAAACTTCTGAGCAGATATTATCAGTACTATAAAAAGGAAAAGAGTATTTTTTTTCTTTTGAAAACATCCTATCACACACTTGTATTCACTGCACTTAGTGTATTGAGCCACCTATAATATTGTTTGTTTTGCAAATTGTAAACGTATTAGGAAGAACATTGCCAAATTATATTATGTAGTATGTGTTGATCTGAATTTTTCAAGTTGCATATTAAATATAGGATGACTTTTTTCCTTCAAATCACTAGCAGAACAGGATTAAAATTGATATAATCCATGCCCTTTGGATTTATGGATATTTTAAGGTGGTCTCCTTTAGATTTCATCAAAATATAAATGGTGGAATGACTAGAGTTAGAGGTGTACTTCCTATAATGCTGCTGAATCTTAGCTAATCTATGCACACTCCTGTGTAATGCATCTTGTGACAGATGCCAGAATTAGCAAGATGGCTGCTTGGCTTTAGGTTTGCCATCTGTTGTGAAGCTAATTGGTCTTGCTGTTTTAATCAATGAACCAAAAGAATTCTAGAATTTTCTGGGAGTCGCAGGACTTAGAGAAAACTCATCCTGACTATATATTTATTTATCCATCCAGCAATTATTTATTGAGTTCCTACTCTGTATTTGTCTGCGTTTGTGTGCTGAGGATATAGTGACAAACCAGAGTCAAAGTTCATCCTCTCACACAGCTCAAATTCTAGGGAGAAGAGATACAATAAAAAATAAATATGTGAGGGCACCTGGGTGGCTCAGTTGGTTAAGCGACTGCCTTCGGCTCAGGTCATGATCCTGGAGACCCGGGATCGAGTCCCACGTCGGGCTCCCTGCTCAGCGGGGGGTCGGCTTCTCCCTCTGACCCTCTTCCCTCTCGTGTTCTCTGTCTCTCATTCTCTCTCTCTCAAATAAATAAATAAAATCTTTTAATAAATAAATAAATAAATATGTGATATAATTAATGTGGTTAAGTGCTGTAAAGGGAAATAGAGTTGAATGAATAGATGAAGAGTGACAATAGTTGTGGAATGAAGTTATAATCTTAGATAGGGTGGTCAGGAAGGTCT
The DNA here is from genome assembly GCF_004348235.1 of Phoca vitulina. Classification (NCBI taxonomy): domain Eukaryota; kingdom Metazoa; phylum Chordata; class Mammalia; order Carnivora; family Phocidae; genus Phoca; species Phoca vitulina. The sequence goes on from NW_022589707.1 coordinate 76,081,982, forward strand.
TTGGAGAGATGACATTTGCGTAGATAGTCAAATGAAGGGGAGGGAAAGCCAAACCTTTTGGAGTAGATGTATGTTCTAGGCAGAGGGCAGAGCAAGTGTGAAGGATCTAAGGAGAGACTTTGTGCAATGTGTTTGTTCAAGGATTAGGAAAGGGATTAGAGAGGCTGGGGTGGAGTAGAGGATAGGAAGAAGCATATGGATTACATCAGAGAGGAAACCAGGCACCTGCTAAAAGACCTTGTAGGGATGAACTCTGGATTTGTATCTAAAGGTGATAAGAAAACATCAAAAGAGAGTTTTGAGCAGAGGAATGAGAAAATCTGCTGTGTGTTTTTAAGAGATCCCTGACAGGTACGAGGATTATGCACTCGAGGCTAGACTTGAGTGGCAGCATGAAGGCCACACGGGAGCACTGGTAGCCATCTCATTTAGACATGGCAGTATTTTGGACTTGAGTGGCTGCAACACAATTTGGTGCAAATGGAGATTAATTCAAGAGTTTCACTAAATTATGTGCACAACTAACACAAGAGCAAAGGGATTCATTTGAAATAAGCTGAGAAAAAATATTGGCTCTTCCACTCTAGAAAATGGATCTTAGAACACAACCACTTTTAGAAGGCCCTCTCAAGTTCAATAAAAAATTTAAACTGTAGCTCTACTTTCATTGAAGGGTTGAGTGAGAACAGTAAAGAAACCTCTAATTTCTGAGCTGTTTTGGCAACTGAACAAATTAATAAACACATTTTCTCCTATATGTCTCAATAATACCTTTTCCCTTTGGTAACTGTGTAGACAATTTAATGGTATAATAGATTGAAGCACTGATAATAATAGCTAACAGTAATTCTCAACACAGACTGTGTGGTAGAATCATCTGGGGAGATATGGTTTAAAATACTGATGCCTAGCTCCTCCCTAGATCAATTAAATTAAAATTTCTAGGATTGTGACCCTGAGCATCAGTGTTTTTTCAAAACTCCCAGGTGGTTCTAGTGTTCAGAGTTCAGAACCTCTTCTTACATACATGTCATTTAAAGCACACAAAAATTTTATGAAGAAGGTCCTTTTACTTTGACTATATAGTAGATTAGGTTTATAAAAGCTAAATGCCCAGCTGACAGATATGGAAACAGGATTTTTTTTCTTCTCAAACATTTTTATTATGTGACATTTGTTACATACAAAACAATATATAGTAAATGTAAGTTATTAAGCATAATATTAAAATAGGCAGCAAATCCACTACCTATTTAAATAACTAGAAAATTACCAATACTATGGGAAATACTTGGGTACTTCCCAATGTCATCTTCCTGCTTCCCCCCACCCCCCACCCAAACTGCATTCTCTATTCAGGAGTATTTTAACTTTGAGATTTATAAATCAAAAACAAGGATTTACAGAAGACAAGTCTACATAATTTTTTATTAAGAATTACACATTAGGTGGGCAATTCAAGAATAAATATATTTATTAATAGTCAAGCGGAAGACCATTTACTAAAGGTCCTTTGAACATCATCATCAAAAAATATCTAGCAAGATTAGTTCTAAATTCTGGAAACATCAAAACAGTCTGTCTATGTACCCAGCTAAGGCATACACTAGAATTCATTTTCTGATACCTTATTTTACCCTTCCTTCCCTTTTTAGGTGTAAATGATTTTTGAAATGTCATTTTGCGAGGTAGGATTTAACTACTTTAGAACTTGATTCGGATGAATCAAGAACTTTTTTTTTTTTAAGATTTTATTTATTTATTTGACAGAGAGAGAGAGATAGCTAGAGCAGGAACACAAGCAGGGGGAGTGGGAGAGGGAGAAGCAGGCTTCCCACGGAGCAGGGAGCCCGATGCGGGGCTCAATCCCAGGACCCCGGGATCATGACCTGAGCCTAAGGCAGACGCTTAACGACTGAGCCACCCAGGCACCCCTGGATGCATTATTCTTAATGACTATATACGTTCCTTCTATCACATCAAGTTTGGGATCCTTTCTGTGTCTGGGGACCAATTGCTTGGCCATTATTCAAAGAGCACAAGAATTAAGAAATAGTTTTATCAATTTAAATGTATATAATCAACCCAAAATACCTTTACTCTCTTTCTCAACACTTTCCTGCACAACACCTATTAAGCTGCAATTCTTGTGGCATTTTTTCCTCTTAATATGTCGTGGTGTTCATTTTGTCCCAATTTCAGCTATATGAAAATTTTGAGACATATCATATAAATATCATGGTGAGATGTTTTGTTTTCTTTTCTAAATGTGAAATCTCTTCCTGCTGGGAAAGCATCACTTAGTTGTAAATGATACCATAGAAGTAGAAGTCAGAGGTTGCCTAGAGAAGCCAGCTTTCCAGAAAAAGCCCTAATTTGTAGTGTTTGCCAATACCCATGGTATAAATATGCCCACCCTGACCAAATTCAAGCTCCCAACATGTCATCACTGAAAGAGATAATGGTGTGCAATAACAGACCATTATGTGGTATTTCCACCATACGATGCAATAGACACAAATATCCTCAATAGTATAAGGGTAAAATGTTGTAAAGTAAGTAGATTGTGATGGATTTGAATATTTATCTTTGTTTTCAATATAATTTGTTTAATTTTAAGTTTATATTATTTAATTTTTATTAATGGTTGCATTTAACTCTATCTCTCAAAATTCCTAAAAATACAAAGATTGCTTCTCACAAGCCCGTATGAGCTGGCTTCAGCACACCACTTTCTCTGACCCTGTTTGACTCTGAAGGCTCCAGAGAATGTGTGACAAAGCTTATAGGAACACCAACCACTCTGCCACAAGTAGGATTACTACCAATGTAGGAATAATTAAATCTGAATCCCATGGACTTTTAAGGAGATAAACAAATTTCTGAACCTCCAATTTGGGTAACAGAGTACATATTTCCTTAACATAAGTTTAAAAAGGTAATTTTTTTTCTTTAGAAGAGTGATTTGTACATAAAATTGTAAGTATGTTTAAGTAAGTTGAATTTAAAAGTTCTAAAGTATGGCACTGGCAGTCAAGTGCATTGGAGCTGTATCTTGAGTATTTTGGCATATTTATATTATGAATTAAATAGGATTTGGTCAACTGATCTGGAAACTCAACTGCCATTTTTAAAATGTGGTTCTTTGAGTGAATATTCTGGCTGCTTTTAACTGAGAGATAGATATTTGAAACAAAATCACTTCATAAGTTGACCATTTTTGTTAGTTGTTATTGATTACATTTTCTAATTTTTTATCATAGTCAGTAGAAATCATACCAAGGAGATGATAAACATCTGTGAAGACATAGCTTGTCATGCCAAAGTGAAGATCATTATACTCTAAGTGGTAAAAGCCAAGTAATAGATTGGATGTATGCATGAATATGTCATTCATGATATAAAACACAGAATTTATAAATATTTTTTCTCATTCAGAGAATGGGTTTCCTGAATCATTTTCCATAGATTTAGGTCATAAAATCATAAGATATTTTTATTTTATGTGGTGTTTTTGCTTTTGGTGTCAGATTCAAAAAATTACCACCAAGACCTATGTCAGAGAACTTACTGCCTGTTTTCCTCTGGAACTTTTATGGTTTCAGGTCTTACATTCAAGTCTTTAATTCATTTTGAGTTAATTTTTGTGTATGGTGTAAGGTAGTGATCCAGTTTCTTTCTTTCTTTCTTTCTTTCTTTCTTTCTTTCTTTCTTTCTTTCTTTCTTTCTTTCCTTTTTTTTTTTTTGCATGTGGCTGTCCAATTTTCCCAACACCATTTATTGAAGAGACTGCCCTTTCCCCATTATAGATTCTTGGCTTTTTTCTCATATATATTTTTTGGCCATATATATATGTGGGTATGTGGATATATTTCTGAGATCTCTGTTCTGGGCCATTGATCTATGTGCCTATTTTTATGCCCATACCACAGTTTTAATTACCATAGTGTTGTAATATAATTTGAAATCAGGGAGTATGATGCCTCTAGCTTTGTTCTTCTTTCTCAAGATTGCTTTGTCTATTTGGGGTCTTTTGTGGTTCTATACAAATTTTAAGATTGTTCTATTTCTGCATATGTTTATATTTATGTATTTATATTATTTTAAAATAGGTAGCTTTACCTATTTAACTCAATAGATTGATTCATTTATGTTAACTACACTGTATATCTTTCTTGATAGTTTACATTGTCCTGACAAGTTTTGAGGGCAAGACAAGTGCTATAAATTCCAGGTAGAACAACTAAATGGGAGCCTAAAGATAATTTCAAGTACACCAGGTGCTAATTTATATAGAAAATGAAATAGATTCTGAAACAGAATAGGGGTAGATGTGCTCACAGAAATGCAGGAAATAAAAGGTATCCTTCTTAAGTCTATTTGCTGAGTGAGAATGAGCTTCTAAGTTAAGTCGATTTGTCATAGAGATTAATAAGTAATTTTATTCTCAACTTCATTTTGAGAAGTTAGTTCTAACTGAAACCTAACAATCTGAGTTGAAACGAATCATTTTTTTTCTTTAGTTTAAAACATAGGACAATTGATTGAAAAATCTTTCAAATGCCAAATACGTACATAATTCAGTATGTTTGCTCCTAATTCACTATGCATAAGTACTTTAGGAGGGTTATAAAGTTACTTCATTTTATTTGATTCAAATGAAATAATTTGTTTAATGTGAACACCTTTTTTCAACAAAACTATTAACCTTTAACTCGGTAATACAGAGATTTCCATACTGCTGTTCCTGCTAATGAAACCAAGTGAATTGAGTTGACCATACTCTCTCAACCTTTGGAATATGAAGATATTTAGCTCAAATAATGCTTTGAGTTGAACAGCAGGCCCTTGGAGCCTTTGCCTTCATCTTTCATCTAAATTACCTGCATGCATTTCCTAGAACTGATAAACTGTCAAGTGAATCTTGAGATGTGGGCCTTGGGGTTAATTTATAGCACTACTGTCTTCTGCACTGAGTACAGCCACTTTTCTTTTTTTAAGACTCTGGTAAATGTTTTGTAAAACACCTTCGGTTGGTGTGTGTCCTATTTTGAGTCCTTCATTACTGCAAGTTTGAAATCTCAAGAAGCTTGGTTGAGAGAAAAAAAAATTCTTGGAAAAACTGGAGAGAATACGGGATGTTTTCTATTCAGCTAAGTTCTGTCTCAAAATTTTGGAGATTTGTTGCTTGAGTTAAAAATTACTAAATAGTAGTCTAAATACTGAAAGATATATTGACTTAAATGGTAATACAGAGATTAAGTATAATGTGTGACCTTTGTCCAGCATATTTTCTTTCTATTACTTCTCATTTTGGACATTTGAGTTCAGAATATTTTCTAAAATATGCCAGTGGATTTGGTGGATTTGTTTGTACTTTATATTTTCTTAGTTTACATGTTGATATCTTTATCATCTTTCATCAGACTTTTTTTTAATCTTAAATTTAAACTGATTTAGTGGAGATTTTGTGAAAATTTTCATTTGTGTGATGACTTGTGAGTGAAATGAGTTTCTTGAGTTGTGTTACCATCAATCATCCTTATAAAATTAGACAAAGGTTTTACAAATAAAAGCATACATGAACATCAAGATTGATTATTTTCTCCTCAGGAAATGCTGTTTTTTTTTAATCCCAGGCCCATTTTTTTTCCTATTTTAAGGATGAAAGCTTTGGGCTTTTTTTTTAATTTTCTAGCTATTCTTTTTTTCTTCCTATAATTTGGTTGAAATTTTTATTGAAAACTGAAGTTACAGTGTTTCAATAATGATTTTATATCTCATTTTTTTGCATTACTGGCCATGTAACCTTGTAAAATCACTTAACCTCCTTGAGACTTCATTATCTATAAAGTGATGGTGATAATCAGGAGATATTACCTATGAAAAGGGATGTGAAGTTCTAAAGTGCTCTATAAATGTCAGTTACATTTTTCTAGTAAGTCTAATTGATAAAACAACAATTCTATTTCAAAGATGAAGGAAGAAACCAAGCGGGGGGTGTGAGGTGGAGGGAGAGGAATGTTTGTCTGAACAAAGACCCGTACAGGACCAGTTGATAAGTTTGTTCATGGATAATGGCCACCTACTGTGATACAGCCATTCACAAAGCATTTTTCCACCAAATGAATTAAAGATGTGAAAGAGGAAATATTTATGTATGCCAGTGGATCAAAACTTTATCATGTAGAATCACCAGAAAAAATCGTGTTATAACATCAATTGCTGGGCCTCACTCCCAGAACTTCTGATTCAGTATGTCAGAATGGGGCTGAGAAATTACATTTCTAGAAATTTCTCTGGTGACTTGAAGCTACTGGTTTAGCGACCACATTTTGAGAATAACTGATCTAGACTGTGAATGAGAGGAACATTAGAAAATTCCAGTTGGTCATTTAGTATAGAAACTTGGCTAGCGTTTACTCTGCTGAGAGGAGACTTTATTTTGGATTAGATGACAGGATGGCGATTACTGATTGGGTCCTTAAAATACCAGAGTCACCATGTAATTTGCCATTAGAAACATATAATTTAGAGTTCAAAGGGAATTTAGAGTTAATCTTCATCATTTTCCAAATGAGAAAATGGAAGCCAGGAGGAGATAAGTGACAAATAATTACTGAAAAAATATGTAATTATAAAAGTCACACAGAAAGTTCCTGATAAAAAAAGGGGCTAGAATCATCGGCACAGTGCTCATTCTACTCCCAATATTGTTTCCACACAATATATTCCTCTTACCCAAGCAGGCAAAGAAACAGAGGAAACATGAACCAGACTGCTTTACTTTTGCCTAGATATTTGTGGGGAGATGGACAAAGCACATTGTGGGGATTTCTCATGACTGAGTCAGTCAATCACATTGGCTCCAAGAAATTAAGATGCTCATTACATCCATGGATTTTTCTTTTCAATTATGCAGTTAATAAAGACTCATTAAAGTTGTCAAGAATCAATTAATTTCTCATTAATGCAGCCCAGGTTAAAGAAGAAAAAGAATACAGAGAGTCTATTTAGATTGTTTTGGATTTCCACTTTAACAGTATTTAAAATATTTGTCCCCCTAACTGGAGCCTCACCTGCCTAATTGCTTAGTTTCAGTTGTTTCTCATTACTATGTAAATCAACCTGTTCATATTCTAAGGTGGAGTAAAATACATCTGCTGGGGATGTGCAAGGGTATGATGCAGAATTGCTTTGGGCAGTTTGTTGATGCAAATGCATGGACTGCTACTCCTTTATATTCACATCTCAAGAGAAGCTGCCTTATGAGATTTCAGGCAATTGTATTTTTGCTGTTATACAGCAGTGGATTGGTTTATTACCCTTAAACAGAATCAATCAACTGGAGTCAAATCATTTGGTAGAGGATCAGCAGGCTCAGTCTGTCCGTCAGCCATTATGCCAGAGAACTGAAATGGGTTTTGGTAAAGGTTTTATGTGCTGAGCTTAGAACTAGCTTCTCTTCCTAGAGCAAGTAGTGATTTATACCCAGCAGATGGTGAAGAATGCTGATTTAATTTAGTTTTACTAAACAACTAGAGGAAAGGTAGCTGGTTTAAAAAAATATGGTAAATTTAAATTTTAAAGTATGTGTATATTTGTATATATAGAAACATGTAAATATATTTCATACATAGTACATACACACACACACACACACACACACACACACACACATGCACACACACACCAGATTCCCTGCAATAAGGGATACCTAATACCCTCTGAGCTGCCTATTGTAAATGAGTGCTGGTTCTAATACTGGTCCCTATTCTTTGTAAAGTGACCTTGGTGTCCCACTTAAAGGTCATATGAGATAAATGATTTGAGGTGTTGTCATGTCTAACCTCAGTGGTAGTGTCTAGTATAAAGCCTCCAGATTGTGTAAGACCCTCTAGAGCTTTGAATTAGTCATCCTGAGCATCCCGCTCCCTGATCAACTGAGTTTACCCACTTTAGAGAGCAACATTCCAATAGGAATAGGATTCATGTTGATTTCCTCATTTTAGATGGATTTTCTTACTCAAAATTCTGAAGCCCTGGTAAAGAACAACCAAAAAACACATTTTAGACCTATAATATATGCCAAACCAGAACAATGATCATGTTTTTGGAATCCAAGAAAGAAGCTCTGAATCAGCCGTAAGAATATTCATACCATACCAGATATGCAAAATTACCGTTAATTCTCTAAGGGACTCCAATACCCTGATCAGTATATATTCCCAGTATATTCTTTTTTTTTTCTTTTTTTTTTTTTTAAAGATTTTATTTATTTATTTGAGAGAGAGAATGAGAGAGAGAGCACATGAGAGGGGGAGGGTCAGAGGGAGAAGCAGACTCCCTGCCGAGCAGGGAGCCCGATGCGGGACTCGATCCCGGGGACTCCAGGATCATGACCTGAGCCGAAGGCAGTGGCTTAACCAACTGAGCCACCCAGGCGCCCCCCAGTATATTCTTTATATCACCACTCTGCATTATTGCTGCCATGGGTCCTGTACCCCACCCCCATCCATGCAGAAATCAATGGGAGCCAGAATAACTTATGGGGGACCAAGAACTGGGTATTTCCAGCAAAATGAGCACGAGGAGGGCTTCCCAGAGACCAGGCCTCTTTAAGCCCTACTGCTTTATTATAAGCACATCTGGCAGGCAGTGAAAAGGGCCCCTTTATACATCTCAGCAAGCATAACTCAAATGTTGACAATAATTCTTCTTGAATTTATAAGAACATACACCTTAAAGATGAACTTTGTAAAGAGTTTGGGTTCCTTGAAGATATACTTTTTTATTAAAATCATGGTATTATTTTAGATATGCATAAGCATGGTGATTGAAATTAATTCATAAGATTACCTTCATTTAACTTTTTTTTTTTTTTTTTTTTTGCTGGTAATCAAAGCCACTTGGATGCTGAGACATGAAATAATTGCACATGGTTCCCAGGCAGGTCTTCTCTGTCTTCCAATGAAACTGTCTTAAATAAACCACTATTATTGTTTTCAGTAAAGGTGAATTGCTTTCTCTCACAGGCAGAAAACTGGCCTAAGCACTGAAGAACATATTAGGGGTGTAAAGTCAACTATGGAATTCCATATTTCAAAAAGGACTTACAATTTAGTTGGGTGAACCCAGGACCGGCTATATAATCTACCGGGCCCAATACACAACAAAAATGCTGGACTCCTTATTCAAAAATTAATAAGAAATTCAAGACACCAACAGCAAATCATAAAACCAAGCATGGGGCCCTTTCGGGTGTGCAAGCCACATACACCTATGAAGCCGGCCCTAAATGAAACAAAAAGGAACATGTATTGAGCATTTCTATGTAATAGATGTAAAGCGCTAAGATCTTTACTTCAAATGATCTCATTTAATCCTCACAATGACTTTGTTAGGGTGGTTACTGTTATTTGTAGTTTAATGAAAAGAAAAGGCTCAAAGAGGTGAGAAAATAGGTCACATAACTAGTGGGATTTAACTTCAGATGAGACTCTAATCAAGCCCTTATTTAGAGGACATAAGACGTACATATAAAACTGTAATGCAACCTATGGGGCATTAAAGGCAAAGTGTCTGAGTGTTATACTCAGTAATTGCATTATTTTTTTTTAAGATTTTGTTTATTTATTTTAGAGCAAGAGAGAGAAAGAGCGGGTAGGGGAGGGGCGGAGGGAGAGGGAGAATCAGGAGTAGACACCCAGCTGAGCGCAGAGCCTTATATGGGGCTCCATCCTACTACCTGGAGATCCTGATCTGAGCCAAAATCAAAAGTTAGACACTTAACTGACTTAGCCACGCAGGCGCCCCTATTCAGTAATTGCTTTAATCAATGAATTATTTTTAGGCAAGCCAGCTCTTAAAAACTATGATGTTGCATAACCACTGAAAAATTCAGTTATTGTGATATAAAATTAAATCAATCAGTAGATCAATGGTAGAGATGGGGAAAATTACTAATATTTTTGATGTGACATTGGGTGGGAAAAACCTAATTAATAATTTATTTTCTGTTTGTTTGTTTTATTATCCCAGTTTCTGATAGCTCAGCCAATTGTCCTCTTAGGCTGCTCTTGTACAGGATGATGGGGGATTAAAACAAACCTGATTAACAGTAGTGTCCTTGACTGCAAGCTTCAATCCTTGCCCCTCAGGAGCTTCCTCAAGTGCTAATAAATTCTTCTCTTCTCCAGTAGCTGAGGTTCAGTTTGCTAGGATGAAGCAATATCACTAATGTCTTCGGACAAAACCACATCCAAATATTGTGTTTCTTTGCTGATTTGCTTTGTGAGCACACAGCGGCTTATACACATAAGAAAATTTATTCCCCAAATAATTTACTTGGATGCACTTGAATCATGTCAATTGTAGACTTCTACTTAGTAAGCATTCCATTACCTCACTTGTCAAACATCTAACAGGTGAGTACTGTATTTGATTAGAATATATTAGACAGCAAAACTCTCACCATTTCATATTAGCCTGGAACAATGAAGAAACCTTATCATTATTCCCCTGAATTTAGAGAATCTTAAAATAATTCAGTGCATGAAAAGCATGTATTCTAAGCTAATGTTTGTATCACTCTCTTAAAAAAAAAAAAAGTCTGATGAGATTCACACATAGTCCTGGATCATTTTGTAGTGCCAGAAAGTACGGAAGTGCTCAAAAAATACAATGATGAGGATATGTCAAAGTGACACAGGAACCAGCTAAGCGGGAACAAGTTGAACACCACAATAAGCAGTGTGTGGTATTAAAATATAACCCAAAGTATAAAATAAATATCCATGCATCCATATTGATATAAATAAATGGGTGGGTAAATAATAAATAAGATGAAGAGACAAATCTCCATACAGAGGAAAATCAAATAATTTATGTAGATAATCTACTATCAAGGGTAGGGAGAATAATTTCACACCCCTTAAGTATGGGCTGCATGTAGCAACTTCCTCTAAAAAAACATGACATGGAAAAGAAGGAAAAGAGAGTAACTTTCCAGTAGAGAAAACTGACAAATGTTTCCTTGGCTAAATGATTAAGGTTAACATCGCCAGTGATAACTCATGGAATAACATGTAATTGCTCTCATGTGATACCAATGGCACCTTTCTCTGTGAACTACCTTCTTGAAACTCATGACTCCAGTCTGAGCAAGAGAAAAACATCTGACAGATTTGAATGAGGGATCTTCCACAGAATATCTGATCAGTACCCCTCAAAACTGTCAAAGTCATAAAAAACAAGGAAAGTCTAAGAAACTGTCACGGTTTAGAGGAGGCTAAGGGGACATGATGCCTGAATGTAATGTGTTATCCTGAAGCAGAATAAGGACATTAGAGATAACCTGAGGAAATCTGAATGAAGTGTGAACTTTAGCTATAAAAATAATGTTAATAATCATATTCAACCTCAGTTGTCAGAAACATGCTCTTGGTAACAGATCAGGGTGAAGTAAGATCTAATCCAAGATCACAAGTTGTGTATATTTTTATCAAGTTTTGTTTTGTTTTAATTTTCAATCGTCTTTTTTGTTTTTTTTATTTAAATTCAATTAGCCAACATACAGTACATCATTAGTTTTTGATGTAGTGTTCAATGATTTATTAGTTGCATATAACACCCAGTGCTCACCACAACACCTGCCCTCCTTAATGCCCGTCACCCAGTTACCCCATCCCCCCATCCACTTTGCTTTCTGCAACCCTCAGTTTGTTTCCCAGAGTCAAGAGTCTCATGGTTTATCTCCCTCTCTGATTTCTTCCCATTCAGTTTTCCCTCCCTTCCCCTATGGTCCTCTGCACTATTCCTTACACTGCACATATGAGTGAAACCATATGATAATTGTCTTTCTCTGATTGACTTATTTCACTTAGCATTATACCCTCCAGTTCCATCCATGTCGATGTAAATGGTAGGTATTCGTCCTTTCTGATGGCTGAGTAATATTCCAGTGTATATATGGAATATATATATATGTATATATATATGTATATATGGAATATATACATATATATATATCTTCTTTATCCATTTATCTGTTAAAGGACATCTCAGCTCCTTCCACAGTTCGGCTATTGTGGACATTGCTGCTATGAACATTGGGGTGCATGTGCCCCTTCTTTTCACTACATCTGTCTTTGGGGTAAATTCCCAATAGTTCAGTTGCTGGGTCATAGGGTAACTCTATTTTTAACTTCTTGAGGAACCTCCATATTGTTTTCAATTGTCTTTTTTTGTGATAGCATTTTAACTTGCTGAAAAGATCATGTCTGTTCTGTAACATATCCCACCTTTTGAATTTGTTTTATCTTTTGTGGTTTTGCTCTCTTGTTCCTATAACCTTAATTAAATTTAAATTAGATGTTTGTCAACATTTGAAAAAAAGAGAGAGGTAAATTGCTATTGAGTGGCCTTTCCTTTGGAATTACAGAATCGGTCTATCAAATCAACTCAGGGCTTTGCATCTTTATACATAATGTGAACTACTGTTATGTGGACAAAACAGTGACTTAGAACAGTGTTAGGATGTTGACCCAGCTACAGTTGTACAATCAGTTAATGTACTAACTGTAACTAATGCCAAATACAGATATTGTGATTGTTTCTTCCTTGGGTGGAGTGATAAAGCATATCATTGAACAAAAGTGTTATACTTTGTAAAAAATGTTAAAAAAAAAAAAAAACCAATCTGATTAAAACACACCAAAGGATCTGAATACACATCTTTCCAACTAAGACATACAGATGACCAACGGGTACATGAAAAGATGTTAAACATCATGAACGTCACATTAGAAGCAGTGCCCATTATAGAAATATGTTGGTCAGAAAGAAGTCACCTGGTCGCAATGTCAGAGTGCTACATTTGATTAATGATGCATATGATGAATTCCTCAGTTCCCTAAGTTGTCTTAACTAATGAATATGAAGCTTCTTCATATGTAGACTTAACTGGTTTCCAGTCACATTGTTTTTCTGGCAAGGCCACCTCCTCATTTGATAAGCCACATATGTATAGGGAGCCCCCAACTTGTAATGGGTTAGCATTACAAAAACTTAATTGTAACTTGGTGGTTTACAACTCAAAATACCTTTTTTCACAGAATCCACTTTTTGAATGGTAGATAAATTTAGAGTCACGTCTAGCTAATTATATTTTAATTGTACTTATTATCTTTATTTTATTTATGAAATAATTTTATTATACAAAATTGGGAAAGTAAAAAAAGTAAAAATCACCTGCATAATATCTTAATCCAATTTCCCCCTCATTTATATGAATACATTTTTATAAATTAAAATCATTCCATATGTTTTTTTATAACTTGCTTCATTTGTCTGACATTTAAAAAAATATTACTGTTGTATTTTTGGAGAGTTTGTTGCCATTGAATTTTTTATAACAAAGTGATAATGTATGTAATAATATTACATTAAAAGGCACTACTGAGTGTCTTATAACAAAGAGCACTAGATCACTGCCCTCCCCAATGCCCTTATCCCCAGAAATAACCTGTTGACATTTTTTGCTGTTCTCCCAAGTATTTATCTTCATATTTATAAGCATTATGTCTATACTGCAATTTCTTTTTAAATTGTCTTGAATTAAAAACAATAAAAAAAAGATTCACATGGTTAAAAATTCAAGCACTATATTGGTATATGACAGAGGTATTCTTTCTACTGCCTCCCCCTACATACATTATCCAGAAGTTTCATAAGAAAACATTCATGGAAGGTAAGCTTTTCAAAAATTTAAACTAGACTTACATTTGACTGAATCTGGCTGGGCATAGAATTCTAGGTTGAAAATAATTTTTCTTGAAAATTTCGGAGACATCATTGCATTATCTTCAAGCTTTCAGTATATATGATAAGTTTGTTGCTGTATTTCTTCTAGATTTTGTGTAAGATTTGTTTCCTACTTAGAAGCTTTTAGGATCTTTTCTTTATCCTTGGTGATTTAAAAATCTCATGAAGATATATTTTGTTTGCATCTCTGTATCTATTCACTTAGGGGGGCAACCAGCCATTGACGTCTAGAAACTCATATCTTTCAATTAAGGAATATATGGGATGGGGGGGACAGAGAGAGAAAATGTGTGTGTGTGCACGTATATATATATTTTTTCTTTTGGAAATCCAATTAGTCAGCGTCTTGTGTTGGTTTTCTGTTTTATTTAATTAATTATTTTTTTAAAAAGATCTTCTGTTGTCTAATTCTTTGTCTTTTTTTTCTTATCCAGAGAAATTTTCTCAATCTTATCCTCCAACTCTTGTCTGAATACTTTATGTCCACTGTCATATTTTTAATTTCCAAGTATTCTTTCTTTTTCTCTGACTGTTCCGTTTTTAAATAGTATACATTCTTGTTCAGTGATGCATTATCATCTGTTATCTCTCTTTAGTCATGAACTACTTTCTATTTAAACACTTTCTTTTATACTGCATTGTGAGACACCACAAAGTTGACAAGAAACACTGGCTGCTTGAAAAAGCCTTGGACTTCACTGAAGAGCACAGCTGGATTTACCAACGGAGCCAGGCTGAGTTGGAAACCTTGCTCTTACACTTACTTATTGTGTGACTTTGAACATGTTACCTACCCTCTCTGTCCCTCAGTTTCCTTATTTATACAATACGAATGATAGTGTGACAACTAATAGTTTTGTGTGAGGTTCAGATGAGTCAAAGCCCTTAGCAGAGGGTATGGTATGTAGTCAACACCCAGTGTGTGTTAGCTTTTTTACTGTTTCTCAGTTTGTTTCTGACTATTCTTAAGGCTTATTATCCATGTTTAATTATACTTTTTCTCATAATTTTAATACATTATATATTTGCATTCAAAGTTTGCTTTCCATTGTTGTTCTCTACATCACTCACTGAAATTTCTACAGTATATCATCTGTTTGTGATGTTTCTCATGAAGATTGATATTCTGCTACTGAATTTTAGTTACTCTCCAGTTTTCCTTGTATCAATACGCCATCTTCTCAGACCACTTCCTTTCCATTTGGTCACTCTCTTATTATCATTCATACCATGCTTTTCTTTTTCCCCATGGAAGTCTTGCTTAAATACAATTCAAGCCCAAAGCATACGCTTTCTATAGTAGATCCTTCTCTAACATGCTGCTTTTTCCACATCTTACGGGCTATTTCTTCTCTCTCTCTCTCTTTTTTTTTTTTTTTTTTTAAGATTTTATTGATTTGACAGAGAGAGACATAGTGAGAGAGAGAGAGAGCACAAGCAGGGGGAGTGGGAGAGCGAGAAGCAGGCTTCTCGCAGAGCAGGGAGCCCCATGTGGGGCTCGATCCCAGGACCCTGGGATCACAACCTGAGCCGAAGGCAGACGCTTAACGACTGAGCCACCCAGGCGCCCCTATTTCTTCTCTTATGCATCAGGCTCTTGTTGCCTCCTCCCCTTCATCCAACCTTTTTTTTGTTGTTGTTCTCCCAGTTCCCAACAAGGACAGGAATACTTAGGTCATGTAGGTAGATACTCTCTGGTTCCCTTTTTGTACACCTGACTGTAAGTTGAGTGTTCTCTACCTATCTTTAGCTAGAGAGGTAGTTGGTGTAAATTTGTACTAACTCTAGGTAATCAGCCAATTGTCAAATGACAAAGACATCATTTGAACCTCATTTCTGCAAATGTCCCGCATCTTAAAGCACTAGTGTAGTATACTTCCAAGACTCACAGCAGCCTCAATATGCAGATGACTACAAGGACAGTAGGGAGTAGACCAAGGAAGAAGTCTGGGACCCACAAACTAGTATGGGGCTAAAACAAGCAGAAAAGTAAAGACGGAAAATCAACTTATGGTCTTCTTGATTTTGCATAAGAGGAGAAATAAAGTTTCCCTTGCTTACCTGTAAGTATCTTTGCCCATACTTCTGGATTTGCTCAGGACAGGCTGGATTATGCCCATATAGTTAATATACCCATTCACTCTGAAAATGTCTCTTTTAGAAACCAAGTTATATGGCCAGCTCCCCTAACCAGGCTTTCTTCATACTCCATTAGGCTGCTGAATATCTGAGGAGATATCATGATATCAAACAATTCTCCAGGTAGAGACAGCTGAAGATGTTTCTTCAGTGTAGTACAAGCAGGGGGTTTGGGGATTGCATGTAACAAAGTACCCTATTTTCCTGGAGTCTATAATAATGTTCTGTACTAAGGAATTCTGGATTCCAATCAAATTATCAGTTCACTTTTTTCCTTGGTCAGAATTAGCTTGTGAGCACCAGTATCCCTGATTGTATTCTTTCTCTTCCATGAAACAAAGTTTTCAGAATGGTAAAGTAGGAATATAACAGATTACGTGTTTTCTAGAAAATATCTAAATACTTTTTCTCCTCTCTCACTTCGATCCTCACTAGTGTATACTGCTCCTTGAAGCTTTGTGATCTTTGTGGTGTTAATATCATAATTTGTCCTAAATGTGATAATTTGTGTTTGAAGAAAGTCTGAATCTCTCTGGACCTTAGTCTACCCTCTGTAATATGAATGATGTGAAATAAAGTTGGACAAATTGCCTTCTAAACCTTTTTAAAATATGTGATTCTTTGTTCCCACAATGATGTCACTTCTGTGTTCCCAGCTGCAACCTTATAGTCTTGGACATTTCTTTGTAACCAAATGCGATTCTTTCCCCTCTCCTATCAATTAGACCACTTTCCTTTGAACAAGATGTACCCTCCTGTTGTTGCATTCCAGTCTATCATATCCCTCTAAGTCTCAGTGAAACCTTGCATTAAATTTCTCTTCTTGTGTTAAAATTTCAAGGCCATTTATTTATTATCCATTCTTTTGCATTACTTTATAAACACTTAAGACTACAAACAATATTGATTCCTTCTAGAATAACCAAATATCAGCAACCACTCCCTTCTGTTTCTATTGATCAATATTTTACAATTTGAATTTCAATTTTGACTACATGTTTTCTGTTAAATTTCCTGTTAAGGTCCCCTTGACTAAGGGTCTTGACAAAACCTTCTTTATCCTACATTGTTGCTTGCTAGGAGTCCTTAATTTTGGCATCATGAGCCTAATAGAGGAAATGTCCTCTTTTTCTACTCTATAGAACTGATTTTTCAATTCCCACATCTTATCTCTTTTTTTCCAAAATGATATACATCAACTTAAGAAGATTAAAACAACAACACCTCTGCCCTCAAGACTGAGTTTCCTATAAAGGATTTTGAATAGACTAGACACAGATTCCAGATTTATACTCAAGTAGGTTATGTAATGAAAGCATCCTGACTCTCGTGACTGCATTGGGCCCTGATTAGTAACAGTCTTTAAACCAAGACTTTTATTGTTTAAAGGCAATTTTTGAAATTTGAGCACTAGTTTTATGTCCTTGGAGCACCTAAGATTAAAAAAGTCTCTCCTTCAAGACATAGAGGAGGTAAATTTGCTCACATCTCTTTCTTCAGTTTTGTGCATCTCACTGCCTCTTCTCTGTCTCTCTCTCTCTTCTTTTTTTTTTTTTGTATTTTCAATGAAATTTAAATTTCCATTAAAATTTGAAAAATACTAAGGGAAAAAATGAACTCTAAGTGTCTATCTTCATAGGACAAAAGGCAATGAAAGTTAAGGAAATAAGATGTGTTTAGTATCCTATTTTATGACAACCAAAAATTATATGAGAGCAAAATGAAAATGAAATAATGTATTTTTATGAAAATTGGTTAAAATTTTACATGTGAATTCCAACCTGTTATTAAAATTTTCTGAGCCAGACAGAAAATTCAATGCAGACAAGGAACAGCACTCAATGACAGTGACATTTCCTGACAGAGCAGTTCTTCACATATCAGCAAGGCTAATTCTATTCAGTCTGACAGCAGTGGTTTAACCCATTCACCAGAGGAAAGGGCTTCTTATAAGACCAATGATCTAAGCATTCATTTGGATGCCAATCTAGTTTGGCAATATATATTTAAAATGAACAATTAATTTTCAATGCCTAACATATGAATGATAAACATAATTTCTCATCAGTACTGTAAAATGATGTGTGTGTGTGTGTGTGTGTGTGTGTGTGTGAAATTATGAGGTATCTTCATTTGGGAGCCACATATAAAAACAAATTATACAATTCAGATATTCTCTCAGGCACCTTAAAAAATGTCCTAAGGGTAATAAGCCTTTTCTTTGAGGGAAAGAAGGGGAGGGGAAGAAGAGAGAATCCCAAGCAGGCTCCACACCCAGTGTAGAGCTCGATGTGGGGGCTCGATCTCACAACTCTGAGATCATGACCTGAGAAGAAACCAATAGTCAGACACTGAACCGACTGAGCCACTCACGCACCCCAGGGTAATAAAACTTTTACCTAAAAGGCAGTATTTTGCTAATCCCAACAAAAGCGTATACTATCACAAGCTAATAATGTTTAGTTAGCAGTATCACATCCATAAGACACAAGGCCAGGTAGAAATTATTCAGGCAAAAATACACTGTGTAATTGAAAAATATCAAGAATGTATATTTAACATGATTACATCGAAAGCTTAACTTTCACCCTTTATAGCTCCTCATCATATGAAACCCTGTAGTCTCCTCTGCACCCAGTCTCATACATAAATACTCACATCTTCTAGGGATCAAATATCCAGTTCAGTGCTTGTGAAAGGTAGGAGTACTGCAAATTCTGCTCTGCCTTAGAAGTGGGAAAAATTAAAAGGGAGCATAAAGGATACATTTTTCTTTAAAGATAAAAGTGGGCAAACAGGAACACTTGGTCCTGAGCATTTCCTTAAAGATGTACTAAGTGAAATGCTTTACATAAAATGACTCTTCAGCCTCTATCAGCTCAAAGAATGACCAGTACAGCCAGTGGGTCTCATATTCATTTGTGAGCCAAGCCCACAGCTTAATCAGGCATCTAGCAAGAGTGGTTTATAGAATTCGGGGGACAGAGATAAGTTCCCTCCATTGCGTCCCAAACTTCCCATTTCTTCTGCCTCCCTTCCTACCTATATAATGAACAACAAAAATCCTATGGGGGCAGGCTAAATAGGAAGCACTGCTATCATATTTTTGAGTTAGTGAAAATTAAATTTTCTATAAGCAACTACTTCTACATGAGTTTATTTGGATCCACATAAAGATCTCTTTCCTGTTTGGGAGGTTTTGCTGTTGTTGTTTTGAATTGAAGTATAGTGACACACAATGTTACATGAGTTTCAGGTGTACAGCATGGTGATTTGACAAGTCTGTATGTTAGCTGTGCTCACCAAAAGCATAGCTACCATTTGTCATTATATAACACTATTACAGTACCACTGACTGTATTCCCCATGCTGTACCTTTCATCGTTGTGACTTATTCATTCCATAACTGGAAGCCTGTATGTCCCACTCCCCTTCACCCATTTTGTCCATCCCCACCCCCTCCTCTCTGGCAACTATCAGTTTGTTGCTTGTATTTATGGGTCTGTTTCTGCTGTTTGTTTGTTCATTTGTTTTGTTTTTTAGATTCCACTTATAAGTGAAATTATATGGTATCTGTCTTTCTCTGACTTATGTCACTTAGCGTAATACCCATGTTGTCACAAATAATATCTCTTGCCTAATGTTTGATTGGGCTAAGAGTTCAAATACCTCAGATTTCAAGCACTTTATAATCAGTTTCTTCTAGCATTGTTCTACTGACCAAGAAGGTTAGTAGTGATTTAAATTTAGGTCTCATCCAATTTTGCCTTTCTGTCTTTTGTTTTCACATATTAAATTAATTCTTAATCTAGGCACCTTTTAGTAAAGTATTGTTAACTTTTTATGGAAACTTTGTGACATAAAGGGAGCAGTGGGGGTGGTATCTTAGCAAAATAGTCCTATTAGTCCCAGACAGTAATGGACCATAGCAAAACTGACACCTTTTCCTGGATTAAGTGGTTATGTAAACACCAAGTATTATTAATTTCCTTAATGTTTTTTATATCAGGGTCAGTTAAGAGCATCAAATTAACTCTGCGCCTGAGATAGCATGATTTGTTCCTGGTAAGGACGGAAGACTCATGAATGAAATGGGAAGATAAAGATATTTTGCCCTGTTGCTATGGAGATGACACAGTGGAGCCTCCTCATTCATAAATATAGGTAACCCAATACAAGAAGCAACTAAGAACACTTTCCTAGACAAACTTCACTAGTCCACTCAGGCATAGTAAAAGTTAAGTACTGTTAGGAAATTCATAACCAAAACCATCTTGGACACTTAGAAAATTTTTGCCAGACTTTGGGAAGCATATTTTCCCATGTAAATTTTCATGTTCAGTTACAGATGTTTTTAGTCAGGGCTGAAAGAACTTAGTCTTGTTGCAGCATTTTGAAGTTAGTCTTTGTGTTTTAAACTTTTTGATTCTGGGGTCACCTGGGTGGCTCAGTCGGTTAAGCGTCTGCCTTCAGCTCAGGTTATGATCCCGGCACCCTGGGATCGAGCCCCGCATGGAGCCCCGCACTGGACTTCCTGCTCAGCGGGGAGCCTGCTTCTTCTTCTGCCTGCCGCTCCCCCTGCTTGTGCTCTCTCTCACTCTCTTGCTCTCTCTCTCTTAAATAAATAAAACCTTTAAACTTTTTTATTCTGTCAGCATGTATAAAGAAGTCATATTCTCAGCAATGTGTTATGATACAGAGAGAGGCATATTAAGGAAAAGACTTTTCTCAGGGAATTTACAAAGCATTTCAGGACTGGTAGCTGAATAGAGAAAATAAAACCAACTTAAATAATTATTTAGTATAAATAGTGATGATAAATATGCCAAAGGAGAAATCAGAGTAGACTCCTAGAGTCTTATTAGTCATATTTCATATTTCTGTCCTTTTCTGTTCTATTATATTTGAATTTTTGTTATTTGTGCATTTGTTTTATCTTAATTTGTATGGCATATTAATAAATGAGTCAATAAAGATAGAACTTACTTTTAGCTCAATATTTCTGTTGATAATAGTTAACAATATCCATGCATTCTAAGAATAAACACAGATCAATTTTACAATAAAATGGCAAATTATGCAAACACTAGGTGAATGGGGAGTAGGTGCGTAGTATTGAAGAGCAATATTTCATAATTATTAAGACAAGTTTGTAGTGGTAGACATGATAATTCCATTCATTTATGTGACATTTTGTCGTTTTCAAAGATGACTTTCTCATATATTTTCCTATTTTATCCTTAAAACAATATTGTGAAGATAGCATGGCAATTATCATTATTTTTTTTGAATAACAAACAATAAATGTAGCCAAAGATCCTGCAGTGATATGGCTGGTGACTAGTAGGTTGAGGATTAGAAGCCAGATGCTTGAATATTAATTTACTGTGTACCAACTATTCTGGAAAATAGTAAATGGTAGTTGTATCTATCTGTGTGTGTGGTAGTAGGAGGGAAATCATATATAAGAAATGAAAGAAACATACAAGGATGGGTGAATGCAGAAGAGTTTCTCAGATCTATAAGAATGTTCAAGGCAGGGGCGCCCCTAGGTGGCTGAGTCCATTAAGCATCTAACTCTTGGTTTCAGTTCAGGTCATGATCTTGGGGTGGTGAGATTGAGCCCCAGGTCGGGCTCTGCAGTTGGCAGCTCAGCAGGGAGTCTGCTTGAGATTCTTTCCCTCTGCCCTTCCCCTGTCCGTGCACGAGCACTCTCTCTCTCTCTCTCCCTCTCAAATAAATAAAGAAAGCTTAAAAAAAAAAAAAAATTCAAGGCAAAAAAGCCCGGAATAAGCATTATGTACAATACTACAAGAAACAAATGTTTCCAGCTAGGTTTTGGAAGAAATCATCAACCACAATAAAAGAATCAAAGATCCAAATTAATATATTCAAAAGAGGAAGACGCACTCTTCAACTGCAAAGATGGTGCAGTCTATAGACCTGGACAAGAGAGGCCTCTGAGACTAACCCGGAATCCGTGTGCCCCCACTGACAGACCCCATGCCCTCTCTTCTGCTCATGCTCCAAAATTTCTAACCAGATGGTTCCAAGCATAATTGAGGACATGTTCAGGCCTCTTCCCTGGGTTCAGTTTCCCTGGAATGACTGCTTGCAATGGGAGAAAGTGTGGACAGATCTTGCATGTGTGGGTTGAGGTGTTTAGTGCCAGCTATCTAGTACAGAGAGATCTGAGCGTGGGAAGAAGACACAACTCTGAGGGGTCTGGCAAATCTAAATTTTAACCTAGTTTTTCAGGATGTTTTAAAGGTATATTTGTGAAGGTAGGAGGATTAGTGTAGTACTTTAACAGTCTGTCAGCTTTATATCTAGGTGCTGAGTCATGTGGTATTTGGACCATCAACTGTAATCTTGCATGGAGTCTGAAAAGGTTAGGGGCACACTCATTCAAAAAGAATCATCTTTAAATAAAAATTATGTAATGAGCAGAATTGAGTGAGACAATGGGTAGATAGATAGTTATCTCCTTTTTAATCTCTCCTTTAGTGTTCAAAATCAATTCAAGTCTCCAAGTCCAAATCATCATGTATTTCAACTTACAGGTGTGATTATGATTGCTTTAACCAGTATTTATTTTTTACGAATCATGTAAACAAAGAGGTGTCAGGAGAGTGGAGCTAGGCAAATGGATTTGTGATTTCAAATAAGAAAAGAGAGTTTATGTCAAAAACACTAGACAGTTTCTGATCTCTGGAGATATTCTTGATTAAACTCTTGAACAGATGCTTTGGAGCACTTAGAAAATAAAGGAGTAACCAATAATGGTTAGCTAGTATTCTCAGGACAAAAATTATGAGAAATGAAATTAATTTTCCTTTGTTTCAGGGCTTGCTAGAATGGTTCATTTAACATAAATTCAGCAAGGTGGTTAGGATAGTTTCTCATGATCTTCTATCATGGATAAATGAAAAAAATTATACAGAACAATAGTAAAGATAAGAGGATTTGTATCTGCTTGAACAACCCAATTAGTGAGTTCATTAATAATGGGTTATTGAACTCCGAGACTTAATCTGATCTACATTTTTATTGACAGCATTTAAGGAAAAATAGACTCTGCATACCAAGTTTATGGTTGACTCCAAACTAGAAATAATTAGCCAATCAGTTATATGACTGAAGCCTAGCAAGACCAGAATAACGAACTGAAATTACACATAGGAAATTGAACGCTGCAACAAGGTGACTGAATGTATCTGAGGTACATAGACCTAGTTTAAAATCGGTGCTGCTTGTGTGCAATTCAGTTTTGTCTTTAGACTTTGCCAAATAAACATGATGTTCAGCAATTATGCTACCATTCAATATATTTCCAGTCCAGATTCATTTAGGGATTTTTGTTTTTCTGAAGGGGGAAGAAGGTTTGAGCACGGGTTCCTGAGGTAGGGCTGGTAAAATCGAGGGCAGAATGCCTCTCTTCTCTAGCTGACCTACAGGACCACCTGACTCTCCCCCAGAAAGAGTGGGGAAGGAGCAGCAACTAGACGTCTTCTATTTCATTGAAGAGAGCTTTATTTTCTTTTTGATTATAAAACTGATATAAGCTAAATAGAAACAATAGGCCAAACAATAAAGTTAAGTACAAAGAATAAAATTTAAAAAAATGTCTTTATCCAGAGATATCCACCGATAGTGTTTAATGATCAATATTCTGGACATCGCCCTACATACGTTGTATGAATGTGATCATTCTGTGTCTGCTTTTCAGAACACCTCAGCCATTTGCAGGGAAAGCCCTTGTGAAACACAGGACAGGACCACTTTCACTTTGGGTCTGGGATACCAAAGTTTCTAAAGTGATAAAGCACAGTGGCACATTTCAGCTGAGTCTGCAAAGCAGTTGCAACAGGAAACAGCATTTTCCTAGAGGGCAGCAGTGTCAGGAGGAATGCTCTGCTCAGGTGGCTTAGCAGGAAGCAACCTGCAGACGGCACTAAACCAAACAGATGGTAGATTTGAACCAGGTAGTAGAGGAGACACTACTTGGAATATGACCTTATGTTGGGACCAAAGTCTTGTGGGTCTTTATTGAGAAAGCAGGATTTGGATATTGAAATACTAATATTAATATTATTTGTATCCACAGGCTAAGTGGGATATTTTGGCATATTTTGATTTTACTAGTAAGAGTTTGCTTTGGCCTTCAACTCTGATGGGGAATGCTTTCCCAGGTAAACTAAGCTAGACCATGTGTGCATTGTATAAACCCCTTTCCTTACACCAGAGACTGGCTCAAGCCAAAGGGGCCATGCTGACTTTTTTTCCTTCACCCACCTTGGTTCCCTTCGGCCTTCTGAGGGAAAGGAACAGTTCTGAAAGGGACAGGAAGAGAGGAAGGTAGGAGGAAGGTATATCCTGAGGAGCAGCAGGTAACCGGGTGCCTCGCTTACTGTAGCAGCCATATGAAGGACAAGGTCCTAGAAAGGAAAGCAAACCAGAAAGAGGGAATCTATAGTAGGGTTTAAGCTTTCCCTTCAGACCTTGAGGTCCCCAGCCCCTAGTACTGTAGTTCACCAGGCCCCCTGGTTTAAACCGCCTTGGAGTGAATGCCAGTGAGAGGTCGAAGGGCATAGAAATAGAAGCCCGAAACTTCTTAGGCTTTCTCACTGGCTAAACATTGTAGTTAACAGTGCAGACCATCTGTGTCTTCTTCACACTATTCCTTTATTTTCACTTAAAAAAAAAAATGCCCTTATAATTCGGGCGTTAAGTAAATGCTAAATACTGATTTCCATAATGAGGGGGATTATTATTATTCCCAGCTTCCTGATGAGGAAATGGAGACAGAGATTTCAGTGACTCGCCCAGTCACACAATGGTGAGGGCCAGAACTGGAATATGAACTCAGGCAAACGGACTCCGCAGCGCGTGGGGCTCACTGCGCGTCTTCTCTCTTCCCACCCTCCCAACATTTTTATCGAAGCTCCACTTAAATGCACTACTTGCAATAATAGGGCATTTATACTTGATGTACCTAAAATGGACTCCTTAGAGAAAACAGAATAAAATGGCTTTGTACTTCTATTTAAATTCTCAAGAATTTCAGATTTTAAGTAAATATACTAAAAGAAAGTGATTGTGTTTAGGAATTCAGTCATTCTCAGAGAATATTATGATCACATTGACTTACTACCTTTGTATACCTATATATGTATATGTGTGTATATATGTGTGTGTGTGTGTGTATATATGTATACATATATATTCCAAAATATTATTTTTTTCAATTTGGAAGCTAAAATCTAATTTTACATTATATATAGAATATGTATATATATATTTTGAGGTTAAATCTATGTAGTATATATTTGTGTATGTCATATATATATATATATATATATATATATATAATCTTAGACTATTATTTTACCAGAGGTAAATGAAGGCACAAATTCAACTTTTTTAGCATGCATACACATTAAATCTTTAAAATCTTTAAAGTCCTGAAGTTTGAAAATAATTTAAATAATTTAATTTATTCATTAAACTCTGTTTTCGGACTACCTTATTCCTCCAAATCCACACTCATTTTCCAAAGTTTAAAAATGTTCACCGGCAAGTTCAGGTGTAGCCAGCATCTTATCTTTTGCTTTGAAAGTATAGTTGATCATTCAAAAGGGTATCTTCCACAATTATAGAAACAAATAGAAACCAAATTAAAACTTAGAAGAGATGCTTTCTCACCATTCTGTCCTGCTTTGAGTGTTTAATGGAATTTGGAGGCCCTATAAATCTGGCCCTTTACAGAAGTGGATACAAGTTTTTCTTTATCTGAGCCCTGATGTTATTTCTCATATAAAATGCCCCAACAGATGGAAGAATGACCCATTCTCCCTACGTGTTATGGATATTGATTGTTTTCTTTTAAAAAATGGAAGGTTAATGCTTCTGCTGAGTCCACAGTACAGATTCTGCTGAGAACTGAAACTCATTTTCAGTTGCTCAGAATTGGAAACAAAATTCTTGCCAAGATATTTGTTAGACCTCTGCAAGTAAAATCAAGGTGTAGTTCAAATTGAACCAGGTATGTGGATCTTTACAGATCACATGAGCATTGTCAATGGTTTACCCAAGGAATGCGGTGAATAGTCATCCCCTATTTTCAATTTAAAAGTCTTCGTTTTGAAGGTTAGAATATAAGGATCATGGTTTTATTTTTTTTTTAATTTTATTTATTTATTTGACAGAGAGAGACACAGCAAGAGAGGGAACACAAGCAGGGGGAGCGGGAGAGGGAGAAGCAGGCTTCCCGCTGAGCAGGGAGCCCGATGCGGGGCTCGATCCCAGGACTCTGGGATCATGACCTGAGCCGAAAGCAGACGCTTAACAACTGAGCCACCCAGGTACCCAGGTACCTCTGGGATCATGGTTTTAAACGAAAATGGTATTGGGGTACCTGGGTGGCTCAGTCGGTTCTGTGTCTGACTCTTGATTTTGGCACAGGTCATGATCTGAGGGTTGTGAGATCAAGCCCCACATCAGGCTCCAGGCTGGGTGTGAAACCTGCTTAAGATTCTCTTTCTCCCTCTGCTCCTCTCCCCCTAAAAAAAAAGAAAAGAAAAAAAGAAAAGAAATTTGTATTTTGTCTGGTAAGTTAGTATTCCTCTTGCAAATATCGATAGTAAAATGAAGCTATTCATCTTTTGTTTATACCAAAGAATATACTTTATGAATTCAGAAGCATGAAATAATGTCCCTTTATGGTTAACTTTTGCTTTCTTTGCATATGTTAATAATAGGAAGAATAAGACGGATAATGGTATTTGAGGGTAGTTAAGCACTTAATTTTCATAAGTAATTTAATTCGCTTCATTCAAGGGATTTTTCTGATGGACATAACTTATTTGAGTCATTTGTTTTAATCCCAAGAGAACGATTTATGCATTGGTGACAAACTGAAGTTGTAAAAGACCATGTGTGTAACTGTCCCTAGAAAAAATGAGTTGCTCCAGACTCAGCTCCCTGACCACTGCAGACTATTACACTCTCCCCTTAGCAGCCAGCCTCCCATTCTTCTACTTCATCCAGGCCAGAAATGACTGAGGCAAGATTTGGACTAGTTCACCTTTCAAAAAAATGCTCACCTCTCTGCCCATGAAAAGAAGAAGCTGGCACAACCTTTTAAAACTGTGGCAAATTTGCAAATAAAAGTACAGTCAATAGCATTAAAAATCTAATACAAAATGATATGGAAGATGTTGTAGGACAAGAAACTCATTTTAACTGAGAAGCTGCTATATATAATAGACATAAGAATCTATGCATTTTCCCACTTTTCACTCTAAAACTATCCTGTAATAGAAATATCCCAATTGCCTGTTTCATATAGGAGCAATCCTAGATAGAGAAATTAAATAATTTGCTCAAGGGCAAACAGCTGTTCAACCCCAGGGCAATTTGATTCCTAAGGCTGTGCTCTTTCAGAATTTCTTTTTTTTTAATTTTATTTTATTATGTTATATTAATCGCCATACATTACCTCATTAGTTTTTGATGTAGTGTTCCATGAATAATTGTTTGCGTATAACACCCAGAGCTCCATTCAATACGTGCCCTCTTTAATACCCATCACCAGGCTAACCCATCCCCTCACCCCCCTCCCCTCTAGAACCCTCAGTTTATTTCTATGCAGCCTTTGTGACGATGAAGAAGGTTCTTGGTTCTTTTTGAATAATCAGGATCAACGATGATGCTTAGAGTCGTAGTTTTGCTTCTGGATTTAACAAGTGTAAGAGGATACTTATCCTGAGTGTAAGCATCAATCCTAACCATAAAGAATTAGAGTCAGTTCCTCCTACCAAAACAAAGTCCACTTTTGGTAGTGATACTGGTTTAAATGTTTAGATGTGTTTCTGGTTTTATTCATAATTAGCCTGGTTTTCTAACCTGTGTATTAAAGATGACGTTAATTAAACCATAGGGAAAAGAAATGCAATGGGCCTTTGTAACTGGGTGAATTACTCTCCTTTTATTTATCTAAAGACCAGATTCCCTTCCGTGCCTCCCAGGGGACAACTATGGGAATGTTGTCACTGCTTAGTAGCATGGGAGAGTGCATTACTACACTGGGTAGAGTCAGAATGAAAGAATATTTTCATTTCATACTTAATCTTCATGCTACATAGAGTTTTTTATTGCTATTGCTTGTTTTGTTTTCTAACACAATTTTTTAATCCAGTATTTCCCAAAGTATGATCCACAGACTACCTGAATCAGAATACTGCTGGCTCAATTAATACAGCATTGCTCTTATTATACGTAAAATAATTAAAATGGTCTACTTAGGACAGTTATTGATATTTAAGATTTCTTTCATTAAAGTGTGTTAATCCTTGGGGCGCCTGGGTGGCTCAGTCGTTAAGCATCTGCATTTGGCTCAGGTCATGATCCCAGGGTCCTGGGATCGAGCCCTGCATCGGGCTCCCTGCTCAGCGGAAAGCCTGCTTCTCCCTCTTCCACTCCCCCTGCTTGTGCTCCCTCTCTTGCTGTCTCTCTCTGCAAATAAATAAATAAATAAATCTTTAAAAAAAAAAAAAAAGTGTGTTAATTTTCATTTGGTAATATTTCCTCCCATTAAGCTTACAGATGATTTTTTAAAACAAGCCATTCCATTAATATTGTGTCTCTTCAAAACACTTTTTTCTTTAATTTTTTTCTCACCCCTTCCTCCTTTTCTTCTCTCTCTCCCTTCCACCTTCCCCTTCTTCTTCCTTCTTTCCTTCCTTCTTGCCTTTCTTCCTCATTCCATCCTTTCTCCTTTCTGTTCCTTAAGAGCTTCTATTAATTCTGTCCATAACTTCACATTATACATTTGATAGAAATGACCATGACAATACTGACCAGGATGTATGTGCTTTGATTTCTTTAATTTAATTGAGATTTTTACTTTTCAATTAATTTAAGCAGTGGTTTTGTGCTAGTTCATTCATTCAATAAGTAGTAATGTCTGCTTTGTTCCAGTGGCTATGATATAATATGATCTATTGAGTTCTATAAGAGCTGTGGTCAACAGTATGAGAAATCTGGAGGAAAAACTAATGAGTCTGGCTTACAAGGATTGAGAAAGACTTTACTGAGGAATCTATGTGTGAATCAATTACAATAGCTGTTTTACACTCAACATTCAATATTTCCTACTTTTATGAAAGATAAAAGGGTCACCTTGTAATAAATCCAAAGAATGTTTGGATACATTTATTTATGATTTTTTTTTAATTTCACACATTTCATATACACAAAGTCCTAAATCTTCCCTTACCTGTTGTAAAAGAGGGTTCACCTTTGGTCATATATGTCATTTATCTTACAAAATACATAGTTAATACCTTAATATTTATTATATACAGACTTAGTAACTGACCTACTAGTTTTAAAGAAATAAGTTTAAAAGTATATTAAGGAAGGCATGTGTTGTGATGAGCACTGGGCGTCACACGCACTAATGAATCGCTGAACGCTGCATCAAAAACTAACAATGTACTATATGCTGGCTGACTGAACATAATAAAAATATAAATTAAGAAAAGTGTATTAAATATGTAATCTAAAGTTTGATTTAAACTTCGAAATTTTGTTGTATTTCTTCTTCTAGTGTGTAGATGGTTTCCATGGAGCAAATTTAGGAAGATTTTTTAAATAGAATGATATTATTAGATTTCATCAACGAATTTATTTTTTTCCTTTCATTAAATGCATCTAACAGTTGAATCTCCAGAAAATACTGTGGATGAATTTCCAATGAGGCATCCCAGCTGTTGAATATATTTCTATCTTGTTTTTGATAGAAACTCTAACCTGGAGACAGATACAGATCACAGTATCACAGGTAGATTGCTCTGGTCCCTTACCAGCAAACTTGCTTATCTTGCCTGAAATGATTCCATCAGCCATGATCCCACGGATGACTAAAACTTGATATATTTATGCTCATGCTACTATATCACAGTGTGCTTGTTTTCAGTCCTAGCCTGCAATGTCACAGATGACAAAGTTGGACTGAGTCCTCCACTGTCGCTACTGTTCACAGCCAAGGTGGGGTGACTTTAGAAGTCAGCAAAGATCCACACAGGTCCTGCACTGATTCTGTGCAGTTCTGGATACTTTGCTGAGGCGTTTCAAACTTAATATTACAGTTCAAAACAAAAGAAATGAATAAAAACCTCATAAAGCTTTCTATGTAGGAGCTTCTGAACTGCAGGAGCAATAAGATTGTGCTTGTGGGGAACAACATAACCTTTCCTTTAACAGTCCAATAAAATGATCTAGACCTACATAGAAGAAAAAATCCTGTATCAGCCACCTCTCCTTCTACCACCGTTTCCAAGGAAGAGAAAGCTTTTATTAACCTCACCAGTTCTTGATCCAATATCCTGTTCCTGCTGAATTCTTGACCCCCTACTCTGTATCTTTCCATCTAAAATGACTGTCCTTGGAGCACCTGGGTGGCTCAGTTCGTTGAGCATCTGACTCTTGTTTTCAGCTCAGGTCGTAATCTCCTGGGTTGTGGGTTAGGGGAAGGGGGCTGGGCATTGGGTTCTGAGCTCAGCAGGGAGCCACCTTGAAGATTGTCCCTCTGTCCCTCTGCCACTCCCCCCCACTTTCTCTCTCCATCTCTTTCTCTCTCTCAAATAAATAAATCTTTTAAAAAATTTTTAAAAAAAATGACTGTCCTTTTCCTTTGTACTGCTTTGTTCCTCACTGGAAACCACCCAATTTCCAAGGCATTAGTGTGTGTCTGATATTTACTGAAGGCTTTGAAAACTGAGCAGATCACTTGAACAGCAACTTTGAATTGAATATTATACACCACTATTCTAAAAATCCATCAGTCTTGCCTCAAGAGGAATTTTCTCTTGGCCCTATCTCTCCATTTTCTTGGGACTGGCTGTCGATCCAAGTCAATGTTCCTATCTATTCAAGTTGCCATCCTCCAACACTGAATGCCTTTAATTTCTTAAGCAGAGCCATTGAACTCTCTACACATCATCCCTTCCCCAAATTACAGCTAAGTGCTCTTTACGCATCCAATATTGCATTAAAAGGCTTGGGTAAGCAAGGCCCATCCATTTAGAGTCTCCAATCTCTAGGAGCACAAATTGAACAAATTTACTACATATATAAGGAAATGTAATATTTGATAGAGATGGTTTTGCAGATTAGTTTGTAAAGGATGGGCTCTTCAACAAATAGCATTAAGAAAAGTGACTATGCATATGGAAAAAAATTAAAATCTCTTCTTTATACTACATACAAACATCAATTCCAAGTGAATCAAATTCTTAAAAGAGAAAGATAAATATTTTAAATTCTTAGAAGAATACATAGAAAATTATCTCTATGACCTTGGTGTCTGGAAACAATTCGCAAACAAGACAAAAAAAAAGTATCCATTTTAAGGCCTCTTGTTCGTGAAAAAAGAAACCATTAGAAAGCTAGAGAAGGTATTTGTCACACATATAGTTGACAGGATTGGTACACAAGACAATGCAAAAAACTCCTGCAAAAGAATATAAGAGTTTGCAACCCAATCTAAATGTAGGTGAAAGAAATGAATAGGCATTTCACTGAAGGGAAACACAACTGGACAATGAAATTACGAAAAGATGCTCAACCTCATTAGTAATAAGGGCAATGCAAATTAAGACTCCAATAATATAAACCTTTTACCTTAATTATATTGGCAATTTTTTAAAAAATGTGGCAATATAAAGTGTCTGTAAAGATGTGAGACAATTAGAATCCATACTCTACTGGTGAGAGTGTATATTGGCACAGACAATTTGGAAACCATTTTCTTATTTTCATGCAAAATGCACAGATAACAGGTTGTAGAGAAATTTGCACATCTGTGCTGTTAGGCATTCATGAGAATGTTTACATAGCCACATTGTTTGCAATGGCAAAGGACTAGAAACAAACAAGAGAAGGGACTCTAACTATAGACATCAACCTGGATGATTCTCAAACATTGTATTTAATGCAAAAAAGCAGTATCAGAAGATCTCCTACCATGCAATACAATATTTATAAGGATCAAAAAACAGCCAAATATTTGTTTCCATGCAGACATAAATGAAATACATACATAGCTGAATACAATGTAGAAAAGCAAGGGGATACAGAAACGAGCTTTGGGGATAACCGCAGAAGAATATACAGGGAGTTGCTATTGCAGTGGGAACTAGTCTTTTCCAAACCGAGTGGTAGCTTTACCCTCTTTGTTCACTATTATGTTTAATAACTGCATTTATGTTATATATTTCATAGTTTGAGAATTAGTTTTCCTCTGGGTTCCCAGAGAACAATGTACTCCTCACAGCACTCCAGGGGGGAGGGGAGCCTCATGACATAATTTAATATTATCCTAGTCTTAAAACCCGTGTCCCCTAGCATAGATCTTGTTCTTTATGGTTGTTTAAGATTTGTTTGTTAAACAGACTAATGATGAGAAAAGTGAAGGTAGCAAGAAAATCCTATTGAGAGATTATTTCTAAATAAAGGAAATATAACCACACTGTTTTATTATTATAATTCCTAGTTTTGCTGGATTATTTTTCTGCCTTCTATAAGACAAAATAATAGATTATAAAGCACTTAGCTATAACTATCAGGAGGTGATAAAGTAAATATTAAAACATAGTTTTTAAAATTTTGTGTAAAGTAATAACATTGCTGTGTCCTAAGAGACAATTTAAAAAAAGATTTCTAGCTATGTTATATTCATTCTGTGTTTAAAAATGAAGTAGGGGCACCTGGGTGGCTCAGTCGGTTAAGCTCAGGTCATGATCCTGGGGTCCTGGGATGGAGCCTTGCATCGGGCTCCCTGCTCAGAGGGGAGTCTGTTTCTCCCTCTCCCTGTCCCCACTTGTGCTCTCTCCCTGTCTCTCTCTCTCTCAAATAAATAAATAAAATCTTTTAAAAAATAAAAATAAAAATGAAGTAGAATGGGGACGCCTGGGTGGCTCAGTCAGTTAAGCATCTGCCTTCAGCTCAGGTCATGATCCCAGGGTACTGGGATCAAGCCCCACATCTCGCTCCCAGCTCAGCAGGGAGTCTGCTTCTCCCTCTGCCTCTGCCTCTCTGTCTCTGTCTCTCATGAATACATAAATAAAATCTTTTTTTTTTTTTAAAGATTTTATTTATTTATTTGAGAGAGAGAGAATGAGAGAGAGCGAGTACATGAGAGGGGGGAGGGTCAGAGGGAGAAGCAGACTCCCTGCCGAGCAGGGAGCCCGATGTGGGACTCGATCCAGGGACTCCAGGATCATGACCTGAGCCGAAGGCAGTCGCTTAACCAACTGAGCCACCCAGGCGCCCCATAAATAAAATCTTTAAAAAATTTTAAGTAAAATGGCTTTTTTTCTCTAAAAAAATCTCAGTTAGGAAAAATTAATTGAAGTTCAACTCATCCAATATGTTTGTTCTTAGACTTGTTCTTGTTGGCTTGAAATTTTCCTTCTTTGGCAGTGAAAAATTAAGAATATTAAATTTGGTCAGTGCTTTGGATTATATCTCAGGAACATGGCAGACAACAGTGCAGACTTACTTTATACGAGGAAGACAAGGGCATGGATTCACTCAAAGAAAACTCAGTTTTCAGGATATAATTCCCAGTATGTAGTTTATGAGGAGAAGGTGAGGAGTGGATCTGATGATATTACATGATTATCCAGAAAAGGGGGGGGAAAAAACAGAAACAAAATTCAAAATTGTGAGGAAATAAGAATGAAAACATCTAGGCTACCTTGAAAGATGAAATTGTAATGGGAAATGTACATCATTGAAAGGATAGAAAATAGGCCCTTCCTTTCTTGCCACAACAGAGGTAGCTAGACATTAACTGCTAAGTTTAGCAAAGCTCTTGGAGAAAACCAGATGTAAATCTGTTCCTCCTTAATTTTAATTACTCCATCATCATCTAAAGTCTTTTTAGTGGAGTGTATCTCTGCTGTATTTAACCAGGATCTTATCATTTGCTTCTGAAACAAAGAAACACTACATTATAGTAGGAGTTAAAAAGCAAGGATTCTGGACTAAACCTTCCATTTGTCTGTTTGCTCCACCCATTACTACCTATGCAATCTTAGGCAAGTTATGCGACCTCTAAACCTCCCTTTTATAATCTATAAAATGACCCATAGAAAACTGTTAAGCAGTGTTATGATATTTAGCCTATACTTGAAGTAATATTACCAACTCATCTGCAATTTTAGTGAATCTATTAATAAAAAAACCACAATTTCTTGTATAGTTAGGAAATCATAGTAAGCAATTAAATTTAATTATTGATCATGATTCAGCAAGTATTTGTTGAGGATCAGACACTAAACATAAATAAAATTTGATAATCTGCAAGGCTTCCTGTAGTTCAAGTATAAGTCAATATGAAGTATTCAGTGCTGAATTTTGACTCAGAAAATATTGTATTTTTCATTAGAAATGAAATTTTCTTAAGGAGAATCATACCATGCTACGGAAAAAGATTAAAAGAAAAACTATAGGGGATCCTGGCTGGTTCAGTCAGTGGAGCGTGCAACGCTTGATCTCAGGGTTGTGAGTTCAAGCCCCACGTTGGGCATGGAACCTACTTTAAAAGAAGAGAAAAGAAAAGAAAGGAAAAGAAAAGAAAAAAGAAAAACTAAAAGTGCCATGTCTATATACCAGTCCCATGATTCATGTCTGAGTCATTGTTAAGTGATATACCAATCTTAAGAATCAGAAACCACCTTTAGAGAGATTTCCTTCCATTTTCATAATTGGTAGTACCAGACATTTGGGAATGTTTTAAGGAAGTCTCTTCACTTGTTTCTTATCTCTTGTGCAATGGCATTTAAATTCCTTGGTATGGCACACCTGGTTTCTCAAAGGTCTAGTAAACCTGCAGACCTGCCTTCCACTCTGATCATTTCTTTAATAATCGCTGCGAAAGGGCTCTAACATTCCAAATCCAAACTGAACTTGTGGTGCTTCTGTAGCCTTGATGTGTTTACTTCCACATGGCATTCACTCTGTTTGAATTGCATCTGGGTTTACCTATACATTTATGAACTCTTAGATTTTATATTTTGAACTCTTTGTTGTAATGTTTTCTTGCTATGCCACAGCCCAGATGTTATATGCTCTTTATCTTCTCTATTTTTGTATTCTGTGTATTATTACAATTATCCCATCAATGTTGCGATTATTTATCTTGATATTTGTCCAGTTAACCAACAAGCTCTAAAAAGCTGAGTCCATGTCCTATTCATATTTATATATTCAGACCTTATCTCAGTCTCTTGCGTGTAGGAGGTGCACAATAAATATTAATGAAACTAAATTAGAATAGTGTTTGAAGATCCTTGAAAATTAAATAAATTTAAAATTTGCATAAAAGCAGTGTTTTATGACCATTTGATTGATGATTAATTGATTACTTCATTAACTGATTCAACAAATATTTAGTGAGCATCTGTTTGTCAAGCATTCCGACATTTGTAAGACAGATGAGTTTTGTTCTCATGGAGTTCACATTTTAATGTAAACAAATAAATAAACATAGGTAATTTCAGGAGTAAGGAGTAAGAAAAGAATTAATAGGGCTGGGTTAGGAGATGACAACATCATATAAGGTGGTGGGGAAGACCTCTGAGGAAGAGGTATCTTAGCTGAGACCTTAGTGTTGAAAAATAGGGAAGGTCAGGAACAACAGACTTCAAACCCAGAGGAACAGCTGAGGAGAGGTCCTGAAGTGGGGCTAAGCTTGGAATTGAACAAATAGAGAAAAATCAGTGGTGCTAGATTTTAGGGTACAGGAAACAAAGTTCCAAGAAAGGAAGTCAAGAAGTCAGTAGAAGGAGATTATAAAAAATCTTTTTATCCATATCAGAGTTTGGATTTTATTCTAAGTGCAGGGGGAATCTCTTTCAGGTTTTAAGAGAACAACCTGATTAAGTCTTTGAAACTATATTTGGTTGCTGTGTAGAGAAAGGATTATAGGAAGGAAAGGCTGGAAGTAGGGCAAAATAAGAAATCAAGAAATGAAGCTAGTTCAGGATAGGAGCACGAGATGGACAAAAGTAGAAGAATATGTGATATACCTGAGCAGGTGATGGATCAGATGTGGGGGATGAAAGAACAAGAAAGATGCAGAAGGGTTTGGGGCTCAAACAAGTAGGTAGATGATAATAGCATTAACCAAAATGGAGAATACTTCTGTTTTTGACATATTAAATTTGGGATTTTTGTTAACCAAGCAGAGATGTCAAATAAAGTTCAAGGAGAGAAGCCAGTCCTCTAAATATTCGTTTGGGAGTTGTCGTCTTCTAGATGCCATTTAAAGGCAAAGAATTGGATAAAATTGTGTGGGTAACATCCTTTTTAGTGCTCAGTGCTTTGAAATCCTAAAATCTGCGCTTATTTTATTGGGAAATTAGCAAATTATTCTCTAATTCAGTAATATTTATTGAATGCTTACCAGATGCCAGATACTGGTGAAATAACAGTGAACAAAACAAAGTCCTCTATCCTGAAAGAGCTTAGATTATATTGAGGAAGCTAGTAAGCAAATAAATAAGTATAAAAAATGCCTGTAAAAAAAATAATAATGCCTGTATGCTCAAGACAAGTGAGAAGAAGGGCTAGGGAATACCACAGGGAGCTTTCTAGATAAGGTGGTCAGGAAATTCCTTGCAGAAGAGGGGACATTTCTGATGTACAAAGACATAGATCAGATATTTCTAACGGTCTACTTTTATCTCTAGTACAAGACCCTCTAACTACTCAGCAAAAGAAAACTTGATACTCATACCTCAGATCATTCCCCAAAATTGGTATTTCCTGGAGTTGTCAGTGGCTTATTTGACATATTTTGTCTTAATATGAGGTCAATTCACCAGTAGACTTTGATAAAGGCTAAAAACAGGAGCAGATGATTTTACACATATATGAGTTAAGGTCCACCCTATAAAATAACACTTTATCTAATGATCTCTCTTTCTTATGAATTTTTATTTTACCAGTAGTCCTCCCAAGACTAGCCATTTTTAGCTTACATGATACTTATTTATGCGCATTTATAAGCTTTCTTCTTAGATTATAATCTTCACAAAAAATCGGTAGTAATATCAACCATCAATAACAGAAAAAGTATTCCAATACAAGATTCTAAATGAAGATTCTTGAAGAATTGGGGGGTTAGGAATTCAACTTATATAAGGCTCACCTGGAGAACTTTACTCAGACTTTCCAAATTCCTGTCCTCTCCTAACAGAAAAATAAAAGATATATATTAATACATGCACTTGGAAAGAGCTAAGCACTTCATCCCATTGAGTTCCTTTACTTTCCTGAGCCACCGTTAATAGAAATATTCCCTATCATTCAAGTAAAGAAAGAATGTTGAGAGACTATTATAAATTATGTCCAAACAACTGATTTATTTTTGCAGAGTTATCATTAGTTCCAGGTGGCAGTTTAATAAACGATGGTACTATTACAAATAAGCTGAATGAATTTTAGAAAACTATCACTACCAAAGAATGTCTCAGAACCTAGTAATTGGTCAAGTGCTTTTTAGCATGTTCTCTTGGTAACATCAATGTTATCTTCACAAGATAAACCATTCCTAAGGCAATAAACATTATCTGTTACAATTAAAAGCTGATAAATTGGGAGCCAACAGAGTGCAGCCAACTGTGAGTGTGAAGACAGGTACACTTTTTGCATTCTATATTTCTCATAAAGACTTGCTGGACGCCCACACATCTGACGTGACTAGAACACATGAATAGTGTATTAAAAATTGCAATGTATTAAGCCTAAGAAATGATGTGGAAGTAAAACTAAATTTTTGTCCATTTTGAAAAAGTAGTATTTGTTCACAGCTCGTCTTCAAAATTTTTTTCCAGATTGTATGGTTAATAGTGCATTTGTTCTTTGTTCAAACTTTTTCCTTTTCATGGTCTGATTGACATTACTTCCCCAGGTTCACCGGGGCATAGTATTGCAAATGAAAACACATAGTGGTACCTTGTCAAAATGGCATATTGTATTAAAGATCATTGTTTTCCAGTACTTCAAAAACCTAAAAGGTACTGAATGCTAAATAAGATTTGTTGTTAACAATTCAGTGATACTTCGTATCGCTCATAATACCAAGGACTTTACCTGAAATTTTACTCGCCCTGAAATTTTACTCGCAGAAGTATCTTTGCCAAGTTTTGTTGCTTTTCCATAATCTCTTTCTGTGTCTGATTTTCCACATTGCCCTGCTGGACACCTTCAAATGAGGTCACCCCACTCTGACCTGGTCCATTCTTAAATGTCAGCTAAAATGCTTTACCAAATTAGTTTCTTCCTGTATGGATATTGCACCTATTGCAATGTGAGGAGTTAGAACCAAGGACTAGGTCAGCAGTTGGCTCTGGGAAAGGTATTTACACTACGTCCTTAACAAAAGGTTGATCTACTTCTTCCCTTTGACATTTCACATTAGTATGATATTTTTCTCCAGATATCCATAGTGATTGCTCATATGGGTAGTTGACAGCAATAGACCTTATGTTTTATTTTGCACCCTTTAAAAGTTATACTGTTACTTTTTCTCTTACAGCACTTAAATTCTCGGGGGGATTGTTCAACAATATATTAGAATGATTTAAAAACTGAAATAACTTTATATCATCTTAAATCCTTAGGCTGAAAAGGGAGTATTAATTGCTACGCTATATGTCTGGAACTGACCTCCTCTCCCTCACAATTTATTAAAATGATAGAACTACTGTTATTCCTTTCTCTAAAATGGAGATAAATCTGGGTAAGGGAGAGAGGTTCAGATCCTGACCCAAAGGAAGCAGAATTATTTCAGCAGATGACCCAATAATTAGATTTGTAAAATTCAAATATTAAACTACAGCTTACTTATTGTGTTCATAGGATAGTGGTCATTTGACTTTCCCAGGCTCACTGTTGATAGAAATCTATTCTCTTAGGAAATGGGAGGTGATGCTCCTGAGATAATTTTATGCCAGACTTTAGTTTATGGTTAAAACACTTGAGTTTCCAGTGGAATAGATGTTTCTTGCTAGTGAAGGTATTTACAGATAGGCACCTTGGGTATTCTCCTAAGCTCCATACTCTAAAGCAGTGAAAACTAAAACTCAGACCATTGTAAAAATTTATTTTCTTGACTGAGGGATTGGTTTCCCAATTTTCTTATCGACTAGAGTTTTCTCCTTTCTTGGTGATACCATCTATGTTTTTTTCTACTTTGCTCATCGTAGATACTACATGTGTGTAGTCTACTGCAGAATGGATTGTAGTAGGCTTATTGTTTTTATATGTTTATTTTTATTGAGATACAATTCATATACTATGAAATCCACTCCTTTAAAGTGTACAATCCAGGGGTTTTACTATATTTACAATGTTGTGTAACCATCACCAGTTTCTAATTCCAGAACGTCATCATCACCCCCCCAAGCAAATCCCGTTAGCAGTCACTTCTCATTCCATCCACTCCTCTGTCCTGGAAATCACTAATCTACTTTATGAGTTTGACTATTGTAGACATTCCATATAAATGAAGTCACGATATGTGGCTTTTTGTGACTGCTTCTTTCATTCAGCTTCTTTCATGTAATGTTTTCAAGATTCATCCATATTATAGCACCTATCAGTACTTCAATCTCTTTTATAGTTGAATTGTATCCCATTGTAGTGATACACCCTATCTTGTTTATACATTCATCAGTTGATGGTCATTCGGGTTGTTTCCACCTTTTTGGCTATTATGAATTATACTGCTATGAAAATTCACATGCAAGTTTTTGTGGACGTATGTTTTCTATTCTCTGTAGATTGATTATTCTTATACACCGGTTTTAAATGGAAAACTAACCAAATTATCTTT
Source organism: Phoca vitulina (assembly GCF_004348235.1). NCBI lineage: Eukaryota > Metazoa > Chordata > Mammalia > Carnivora > Phocidae > Phoca > Phoca vitulina. Next base: position 76,121,856 of record NW_022589707.1, read on the forward strand.
CAATATTTATATAATTTCATTATATATATATATATATATCATTTCATTAGAGAAGCAATAGCCCCTTGAGTCACCTCTTCAGGATTTGTGAAAAACACCTGAAAAACTTATTTCCCAATCTGTTTTGCCTGTAAAGACAGAAAATAATTTGAAATTAGAGCAGTGTGTGACTATATGTCTGTGGGTAGATTTCCTTTTAGTCCTTTATATCACCTTATGTATATATTATTTTATTTTTCCAGGTAGCTGTGGTCACTACTAAACCAAAAAGAAAATAATCAAAGACCTAAGTGTGAGAGAAGGAAGTTGCCTGAAAATCTATCTCTCTTACATGGGAATTAAAAAACAAAAACAAAAACAAACAAACAAACAAAAAAAAACCCCACCCATTCAAAGACCACATTAGATTGCTAAGTATTAAACTATATTTTTATGCTATAGATTTTAGTCATTCAAACAAAATTAGAAAAGCACTTAAGAAGGGTAGAATAATAATTATCTTTCCTTAATTATGGTACATAAAATATAATAAATTAACATTTTCAAAGAATATTTAATAACATATGCAAATGCACATAATATGATATTGAATATAATAGAACACCACACTCTGTAAGAAACAAATTGTCTAACAGCATTTTCCCAATTTTATAAAATATATGTATATATACAAACAACATAAATATTTCAAAATGTTAAGTGGTTATCCTTAGTAGTTTTACATTCTCCAGTGTGCTTTACTTAGTTTTCTAAATTTTATACAAATTCTAAAATTTATACAGTTATTATGAAACACAGATATAATTATAAAAAACAAGTATGATTTAAATTGTTCTTTCTTTGTTATCAGAACAAATAGTCAACTCAACAAAACCTGTGTCATTTTCAAGAAAGTATCAACCAACTCTAGCATTCGGATATATACAGATAACAGATTTACTAAGGACTGTTTTGGATATTAATGACATAAAATAGGGGCATCCAACTGTGTAGGAAAGGATGAAATGCTATATTCTAAACCCAGAGCCTCAGGTTGTTAAAATTTATCAACTAGTGATTCTCAGCCAAACTTTTGATTATCATAGCTTGGGGAACGAGGAGTTGCAAATGGCTTCTAGTGGGCAAAGACACTATCCTATAATGCATAGGATAGTCCTCTATAGTAAAGAGTTACTAAGCTCAAAATATATCAAGTTTGAGAAACCCCGATATAGATAATCCATATTTTAACAATCAACCATTTCATTAACTTAGATGCCTTAAAAAAAAAAAAAAAAAAAAAAAAAAAAAAACTTAGATGCCTTAAATGGGCAAATCATTTAAAAGCTTTACTTAGATTCAGAATTTAAAAATGTAGTCTTAAACCTAAGGTTAATACCTATGTATAGGATAAGTTCATATTATAAATTTTGCAGTTAAGTAAGTACATGATACTAAGATTAGAGCTGGTGTTATTTAAAGTTGCTATGATAAAAAAATGGACTCAAGAATTTGGCACTCAATATTGTTTAATGAAAAATTTATTCTGAAATAAATTACTTCTGGAAAATAACACTTCTATACTTCAGCTTCTCATTGATACTATAAGAATATAGGTTTTTTTATTAAGGTAATGGCACGAATCTGATTTATTACACATCTACTAGAGATTTTATATGGAAATTATATTCACAGAGCTGTTCTGATATATTGTCTAATGAAAAACTTCGCCATATCTTCAAGGCTCTTTGTTGTGTTAAAAAATGACATAAACATACTGACTACTAGAAAAGTATGTAAAAATTTATTTTTTGGAAAAGATGTAAGCACTACTAAAGTATGACTAAAGATTGTTTACTATATGGGATGAAGATGATTGAATAAAAAATAACACACAGTAAGAATTTGATGTGAACCATAACTAGAACATTGAAACTTATTGAACATAAGTTAGAGGAGTAGATTATTCTTACTTGACAGCGAGTCTCTGAGAAGAATGGACTTAGCTTAATTCTTCAGCCTCATCTTATACAACAGTTCCCTTTACTCCCTGAGCTTCCACTTGCTTCTCCTTTCAGGTGGGGAAGGGGTGACTTCCCCAAAATGAAAGCAAACTAAGTCTTTCCCACAATGGGGCCTTTGCTCATGTTGTATGCTCTTTGTATGGACATATTCCGCTCATCCTGTTTAAAAAACAACTCCCAACTCTGTCACCTCTCTATTTAGACAGATTCCCCTCTGTTATTCTCCTTCTCAGTTAAATTGTTTTTCTTTCATAATGCTTTAATTTTGTGATTATTTATTCCATGTCTGTCTTGTTTATTGTCTATCTCTGACCCTCTGACACCCGAGGAGGGGGTTTTGTCTGTTCTGCTCACTGTGGTTCACCCAGTACACAGAAAAGTGGTGGCCCAGTGTTTATAGGTTGAATGACTGAATATTTTTGGAAAAGGGAATCAAACATCATTTTTAAGTACCTGTCATGTGCCATGGGGTCAGCTGTGTGCTGAGGGTTCATTAGTTAAAGAGACAGGGTAGTCTCTTCCTCCACGAGACTGAGAGTGTAATATGGGAAATGGCCAGGAACCCTGCCATAGGTGAGATACAGGGTTCTAGAGAAATACATAGGAGGACTTACTGGGATGGTCAGAGAAGGATTCCTGAGAAACTAATGTCTAGGCTTTAACCCAAAGGATGAAGAAATGTTTTACAGATGAAGAAAGAGTGAAGAGTATTCCAGCCAGAGGGAATTCTTAGAGATAGCCATTTGAGCTAGGTACATGGAATTGCCACTCATTCCCCCAGGGAATATAGGAAATACAGGTGCATATTCTGGGCATGTCTTACATGTTTTGTTTTGTGGAATTTAAATTTGGACATCAAGATAGTGATATTCAGTTGGAAGTTGAATGGGCCTGTGACTTGGAGAGAAGTCTATACTGGGTGTGTGGGTTGAGAAGTGTCAAAGTACAAAGATGGCAGTGCAAGCATGAATAAGGATAAGATCTTCCAGAGACAGCATGCCAACTGAGAGAAAATAGGTGCAAGCCATGGAAAAGGTATCAGCAAAGACGGAGGTAAAAGGAAACCAAGAGAGGAAAACGTTGCTCAAGCCGAAGTGGGGGAGAGTTTGCATGAGCCATGCCAACCACTTAGGGCTAGAGACCACATGCCTGAGAGACATTGCTCATGATAGGTATTGATTGGACACTCATAAGTTAATATGATCATTAAAAGGGCAATTTCATTTTAGGAGTGGAGGCAGAATTTCAAATGTAACGGTAAGATGAAGGACTAAGAAATACGAAACTAGAGGCAGTGAGCATAGGTAATTTTTTCATAGGTTGATTGTGAGGGAGACTGAGGGGAGAAGTCAGTAGTTATGTAGGGTCATAGAGGATTATCTTCAAATTTGAGGAAAAAGTATGCCCTTTGTCTTGGAGACAGAGCCAGTGAAAATGGAGAAGTTGGAAATGTAGGGCATAATGAATGGAGTGAGATCTCAAAGGATATTGTTAAGTGCTTGACAGATTTCAGAATGTATTTGCATAGGTTAATTTGTTAAATGCTTACAATAACACTTTCACATAGATCTTATTATTTTTTCTGTACAAATGTTAAAAATGAGATTCAGAAAGTTTTAGTAATTTGCCCAAGGGCACACAACTAATAAATGTTAAAAGTTTCTAAATCTCATGTTCTTTCCCACTAAATGATACTGACAAGTGAACTGGTCCTCAAGTCTCCGTTCTCCAATGCTGGTAACATTCATTTACAAATTAGAGAACACTGAAGACCGGAAGAGAAACAGTCTTGGCTTATTTTAAGATAAAGCATCTCACTATTTGCTCCTAAAGAATAAACCAGATATTAGCAGCTGAAGAAATTTCTCTAAAGATTGAATCACTGGGTGTTATACACAAACAATGAATCATGGAACACTACATCAAAAACTAATGATGTAATGTATGGTGATTAACATAACATAATAAAAAAAAAGAGAGATTGAATCATATTCTAAACTCTACTCAAAGTGTGGTCAGCAGCCTGGCAGTAATCAGCATCACCCAGGAGATTGCTAGGAATGCACATTCATAGGCCCACTTCAGACCTGCTGAATCAGATTCTCTAAGGGTGGGGTCAAGGAATCTGGATTTTAACCAGCACTCTACGTCTCTCTGATACGCACTAAAGTTTGAGAAGCACTCCATGGCTTCATCATAAACAACCTGCAGCATAAGAACATTCACTTGAAAGCACTTTTTTTAGAAAAGCAATTAAGTACTTAAGTAAAGATTTAACTGAATGAAATTCAAACAAAACTAACCTGTAGGAGCATCAGTACCCTCAGAATATTATATGTTGAAAGGTATCCTGGACTAATTTATATTACACAGTTCCCATATGGTAAACATTACAGAACCAATTTGAATTGACATGTATATTTAAAATGTTATGAACACCTAAAATATTTTTAAAAATAGAGTAAAACAAAGGGAATTGTAACTTAAAGTCACTAACTTTTAAGAAGCCAGCAGTTATCCTGGAACTGAAAGACAGTAGCTGGCATATAAAATTACAGCAGCAATAAAAGAAAAGTGTTCCTGTGTTCAGAGTTAATGACGTCTTTGGTAATTATGGCATAAACTAGTTAAAGTGCTGTAGAATTTCTTAGACTAGACTTTCTAGAGTATTTCTGTCTATTCCATTTTCTTTGTCAGTGAACAGATAATAGGTTTGTAGATTTAAGTTGACTATAAACTGTATTATAGCATCACATTCTTAATTTTTTGGCCATTCTGAGAAAAATGAATATCTGTACAACACGGTTATTATATTTAGCATTACCGAGATTTTAAAGGAAACACAATTCAACTAAAGTTGAATGCGCTAAAATAGCCGGGCCAACAAGCATGTTTCCAAAAAGTCATCAGATATATCCATCCAGCTGTTCTACATTTCTTATTTTAATCATTTTCATTTAAACTTTAAAGTCCTATTATAGTATTATACTATGCCCCATATGCATGTCATTTTTCTAATCTCCACTTTTGCTTTCTTTCTTTTTATGCTTTTATTTTCTTCACTCCTTTCCATCCTCTCCTCCCATTCCATCACTTCTTGATCTCCTATTCTGTATTATTCCCTTTTCCCCCTTTCTTTTCCTTTCCAATTTTGTACAAAAAGAATCTCAGATTACTTTTAAAATTATATGCACCGAAAACAAGAGGTGCTAATAATATGTTTGAAACCATTAAATATTAGAAAACAGCATAGCATTTACACAATATTAGATCACATCTTAGAATCTGCTTCTCATATATAAAGTGTTTCCCATATATAAAGTGATTCTATTTGTATCGTGACTCTGATTACTTCTTTTTATCATTTTACTTCTAGTCTTTCTGGAGTAACACTTTAAAAAGAAAAAAAATACTCAGTATTCAATATACTTTGAGGTGTTCATGTACTACATCAGAAAAAAAATGTATTTGTACATTTAAATGTAGATGGCCAATATTTGGAAGTGAGCAATTTCTATTAATCTAACAGTACATATCACTAAGATAGTTTTCATAATTTAGGAATCAGACATACACATATATAATATTTCTTATTCTTATCAATTTTTTAAGTCGTAATATTTTGGAGAGGAAAAAAATGGAAGAAGAAATTAAATGACTTGGTGAATTTGACGAAGCAGCTGATATACCAGTTACATGCAAGATCAGTCACCCTGTTTCACAAACATTCAGGCTCCAATTAACCTGATCCTGATTAGATGATTCTATGAGAACAGTGGTAACTATCAAATATATGCAATGTTCAAGTTTTTAAAATTTATGTCTGCTTCTTACGATTTATATACATAAAGAAAAGTCATCCCCAAGGGTAAACAGGATATTTACAATAAAGTTGGACATGTCAATTTACTTGACTAGATCCATCACAGACCATTATTTGGAACAAGTTCCCATAACAAGTGTTACCCATTTATAACTCAAAGGTCAAGTTTTCATGAAAAAAAAATGGATGCTATGAAGATCCATGAGGAGAGTCAACCTACAATGTCAAGGAAACCTAAGTTATGTAGCAGGTAAATTATTAAAAAAAAAAAAAGTTCCTGTACCCAGTTAAAAGCCTGAAATTCTGAATAGTTGGGTTTTTTTGTTTTGTTTTGTTTTTCCAATGGCTATTATTGAAATGTTGAGTTTTTATCCAGGTGATATTTCCAAAAGCCGATTTGTTAGTGAAACACTTTAAATGGAACATATCTTAGATTTCAGAGAAAATAAGACAGTCATTCTTCTTGTAAGAAAAATCAAGGAAGGGTAACATAAAATGAAGCATTCTTAAAATCATAAAATTCAGTCTACAGACTGGTTGGAATTTCTTTTGTAGTTGAATTCATTGATAATATTTAAGTTAAAAACATGTTTTAAATTTAAAATATTTGCCATATGCCACCAAAGCTAAAGAAATACTTAATTGTGACGAAGAAAAAAAAATAATCCAATTAAAAATGGGCAGAGGACCTGAATAGACATTTTTCCAAAGAAAACATGCAGATGGCCAACAGAAACATGAAGAGATGCTCAACATCACTCATCATCAGGGAAATGCAAATTAAAACCACCATGAGATATTATATTTACACCTGTCAAAATGGCTAAAATCAAACCACAAGAAATAATAAATGTTGGCAATAATGTGGAGGAAAAGATACCCTTGTACATTGTTGGTGGGAATGCAAATTAGTACAGCCACTGTGGAAAACAGTATGGAGGTTGCTCAAAAAATTTGCGGTAGAATTACCATATGATCCAGCTATTCCACTGCAGGATATTTACCTAAAGAAAACTAAAATACTCAAAAAGATATATGCACCGCTATGTTTACTACAGTATTATTTACAATAGCCAAGATATGGAAACAACCCAGGTGTTCATCAGTAGATGAATGGGTAAACAAACAATAAACACACACACACACACACACAAACACACACACACACACACACACACACACAGGAATATTACTCCGTCATAAAAAATAATGAAATCTTCCTTCTGCAACAGCATAGATGGATGTAGAGGGTCTAATGCTAAGTAAAATAAGTCAAAGAAAGACACAAACCATATGATTTCACTCATGTGGAATTTAATAAACAAAACGAATAAAGAAGACAAACACAAAAACCAACTCAAATACGGAGAATAAACTCATGGTTGCCAGGTGCGAGATGGCTATAGGGTATGGGTAAAATAGATAAAAGGGATTAAGAGTACACTTATCATGATGAGCACTGAGAAACGTATAGAATTGTTGAATTATTATATTGTACATCTGAAATTAATATGACACTGTATGTTAATTATACTTGAATAAAAATAAAATAGTTCAAACACAGGAAAAAATAGCCAGTATGTTGCCAAAGCTAAAGAAATTGTTGTTATGAAGAGACTTGTTTTTTTCAGTGTTACTTTTTATTATAATATTGGAAGTTTTATATCCTGATGAGATATTTTTAACAGAAATTAATTATCTGATGAATACCATGGAGAATAATAAGAGTAGACTTGACCAACTATCTTGGTCTTACCTTCCATAATAAAAATGGAAAATCTCTGAATGTCTCTAATACCTAATTGACATAAGAAAAGTTATAAAGAACATGTCAACAAGTGAACACTAATTTAATCAAACAAAACATAAATATTGAATTCATATACCATGGCAAGAAGTTAGATTAGGGTGTGCTTAATTAAAGACGACTTCCTTTAAAAAGAATATTTTTGCACTAGGAACTATGTGCAAAAACATAAAGAAAGGAATTACTAAGGTGTGTTTTATTGGCATTTGAAAGGCTGAGGGTACTGCAGAGAGATTTTTGCAGGGAATTTTGAGGTCCAAGACTGGGGCGCACAGCCTGACTGTGTTGTTTGGGCCAAGCACTTCATTAATTTGTGTCTCAACTATGAAACAGAAATAATAACAATGTCCAACTCATGTGATAATTGTGAAAAATTAAGTGAATTTATGTATGGGAAAGCCTATGATAAACTATACTTATATTTCTTGTAATTTCTATTGATATGAACTTCTGTACTGTCTTCTCTATCAATAAACATTGATAATAACTCAGCAAGAATTTCAATTATTATTACATGCATGAGTTAATAATGATCTATACTCCTGTGCAAGCACAAAGAAAGGAGAGTTGGGTATAATTTCTAGGAAAAATACTTGTACTTGTAGTGCTTATAGTGAGCTGGAGATGTTGATTTCATAGGCATCAGCATGAGGGATTTAGTGCCTTAAGTGCTTGAAGTAGTAAAGCATTTAGGAGAGTAGAAGAAGAGTAATGAGGACACTGCCATGTAAGCTTAGGCACTAGAAGTCTGGAAAATACCAAAATAATCACTTTGATACATTTATTTTTTAAAGATTTATTTATTTATTTGGGGGGGCAGAGGAAGAGAGAATCTCCAGCAGACTCCCCGCTGAGCACAGAGCTGGACACAGGGCTCAATCCCATGATCCTGATCTTGTGACCTGAGCTGAAATCATGAGTTGGCCACTTAACCAACTGAACCATCCAGGTGCCCCACTTTCATATATTTATTAGTAGCAAATCTCTTCATTCATTCAGTTTTACATGGAAATAATTGTGATGAAAAACAAATGTGATGGCTCCAAAGGAAGAGAGGTTACCACTAACATGTGGAAGTAGTATATTGAAATAATTTTATGGTTGTACAAATTATTTATTGTTACTTTTAATTTCTATTCATCTTAACGTCTCTACTCAATTCTTCTCAATCAATAAGTATTAATAATAACTCAGTGTACAAACTAAAAATAAAAACTCAAATTTTAAGAAATTGATCTGAATTTAATTCCATTATAGGGAGGAAAAATTATGTTGGAATTTTCTGATAGTGTGTGATAATATATAGTCAAGTCTGGTAGACCGGGACAACACTGGACTAAGAGTTAAAAAAACCCAGTTGAAGTTCCAACTTTCCACTAACTTATTTCATGACTTTAGACAAGTTCCTTGACTTCCATGTGCCTCAGTTGTTCTTTTTTTCTTCTGTAAAGAAGGTGGAGGTGGAGATGAGAAAATGGAGTTCACTTGCATTGTAGTGGCAATAAATCCTGCTTCTGAACTTATATTGTGTGCGATAGGAATTAGTTACCAACATATCTATTAAAAACACTGGCTTCTGCTGATAGCATGGCTACCAAAAGAAAGAAAATTCTATGCATTACCCATTGCTTATTCTCTTGCCATATTGGAATGATTCCTTATTAACACTGAAGCCAAGATAAAGAGAAAAATCAAGATCTGTGAGTACTTCTGCATTGTGGAAAGAAGTCTATTATATGGCTAGGTAGAGAATGACCAAACTGACCAATAACCAAAACCTTCCCCCCAAAAAAGCAATTATAGTTTCCCCTATATTGCTCAGACTAATAAACATTTGTCTTCTGGTCATAGGAAATTATTTCTGTAAGTAATTTGGAATTGTAAATATTTCTTATGATATCTTTTAAAAGATAAAAATGTATTTATATTAACTACTATTTTGAATAGCATGAAGTGCTTCACAAAATACTACCTTCAAAGTATGTGATTAGTTTAACAGGATTCCAACCTAGCATGAACAGGCTTTTATAAGCATGGGAGAAAAAATATTTCGTTCCACTTTTATTAGATGATTTTTACAAACCAAGAGAATCTTTTACAACATCTACATCCAGGGACTTCCAAAATGCTAGAGTCATGGTCGTAAAGCAAACTTAGTAGAAAGTGCTCTGAATCAAGGGCAATATTACATATATGATATTCCCCCTTGTCTTGTATGGTGTGAGATTGGTTTTGCCACAGGAGCCTTAATTTCAGGAAGCAGTTCATTTGAATTTTACTGCAACATACTTATCTATAAGAATGCCATGTTACTTCATTTTTTTCCCAAATTAAAATGAATTGGACTGAATCCCCTTTTTGTGTGGGTGGTAAGAAATTAAATTTCAATCATTTTAATGTAAGTCCTTCCCTCTTTAAGGTGTTACACAAGGATCCAGGTGTCTTTATGGCGTGTTTACTGACACACTGTTCGTTTAAGCATCTGGAATGTGCTAGGAGGTGCCCACCCTCCAAGGTACCTGCCCCCATTTCCTGTCCTCCCCATTTTCTGCCCTCCACCTTCCCCACGACTCCTCTTTTAGAGACAGTCTGCTATGCAAATGTCCCTCACTGCCCATAAGACTTACCAAAAGACCTATCTTTCCCTGCAGAAAGGGTTCTTACCCCAAGTTCCATTTTCTCTATTTATTGAGGAGATAGCTTCACATTTTCCTCCTGCCACTTCCATCCTTTCACCCTTAGAGCCCATGCTAACCTCTCCTTCTTTTTTTTTATTTTCTTTATTATGTTATGTAAATCACCATACATTACATCATTAGTTTTTGATGTAGTGTTCCATGATTCATTGTTTGTGTATAACACCCAGTGTCCATGCAGAACATGCCCTCCTCAATACCCATCACCGGGCTAACCCATCCCCCCACCCCCCTCCCCTCTAGAACCCTCAGTTTGTTTTTCAGAGTCCATAGTCTCTCATGGTTCGTCTCCCCCTCCGATTTCGCCCCTTCATTTTTCGCCTCCTACTATCTTCTTTTTTTTTTTAACATATAATGTATTATTTGTTTTAGATAACCTCTTCTTCTTGAGTGTGAGGAATGATATCCTAAATCCTGTCCGTTTGTCTTTCCATTTTCTTTGTTACACCCTTATGATTTGGGAGCATCCTCTGAAACCTCATAAGCTTTTCACAGGGAAATGATTAATTTTTGGCTATGGAGTAGAGAAAAAACAAAGAGTAGAGAGAAAAAAAAAACTTTCACTTTTCCAATGTAATTATTACTTACTATATAATCAAATATAACAGAACTATTCCAAATAATTAGAACTGATTTTTTTTCTCAGAAACATCCATTTTGGAATTCTGATAGGAAGCAGATGATATACTCAAATTTGAATATTAGGCAAGGATATTGCAGAATCCTGGGGTCCTTCCATGGTGCTTCTACCTATTACCACCTCTAGACCTGAAAGAGACCAGTTAGCAAGATCCAGACATAGAGAGGGTAATGTGAAGGAGAAACTTTGCCAGGCATTGAGGCCCTGGCTCAGGGACACATCCAAAACTACTTCAACCTCATAAGGAAGAAGCTCAAAGACTATCTATCCCCTAAATACTCTAACTTTACTCTTACAGCTCTCTCTTATGAGGGCATGCTGGTGCTGCCCATTGGTCAAACTCAATGGAAACCAAAGCTTATAAATGCCATTCATACAGATCGGGTTGCAGGGTAACAAAGCAGAGTAAAGAATGGTGAGTCTGAAGGAGCAAATGAAAAATAGCCACCTGAACTACTTTATTCCCAACTGTCTTTCAATTACCATGAACTGAATTATATTTATGCATTTTATCAATTCTAATAAACTAAAATTTGCTTGAGAAAAGAGATTAGATTTTATATATTTGTGTATTTCCAAAAATACTTCAAAAACTCTATGGCATATATGTCAAGTATTCAATGAATGTTAGTTGAATACAAGAAGAAAAAGCATATTTAGTATTTTTTTTCTTTCTTAGTAGTCAGAAATCACAAATACAATTTACATGTTAACTACTAATTTATAAAATTTCTTTCCCTAAGGGATATGTAAGAGAAAATGATTGACTTTTTTCACTTCTGAGAATATTTTTAAGCAACTTTACTTAGGGTTTATCATATTTCTAATCCAGATTTACTTCACTTAAAAATAGCAAGAGAAATAAAGAAAAGTCTTACTCTGAAAAACATTTTTAAAGGTCACTTACCACTCATTCATGTTGAGACATTGGTTCACTCTTCTTGCAGGTAATGACAACCTAAAAATGTCACCAATTCATATGCACCAAATGGACTCTTCCTTTTAAAGTTCAGTTGTGAAAATAATCACCAGTATGGATAAGATTTATAGGAAAATTATAACACTCTTAAAATGTGTGACTCTTTGACCACACTTTAGCAATTAAAACAATTTATTCTGCTATACAATGAAGGTAGGTAGGAAATGTACATCACTATAAGTTTTCAGAAGAAAAAAAATGTTTTGGTGGCGTCTGGGTGGCTCAGTCGGTTAAGCATCTGCCTTCGGCTCAGGTCATGATCTCTGGGTCCTGGGAGCAAGCCCCACATCGGGCTTCCTGCTCAGCGGGGGGTCTGCTTCTCTCTCTCTCCCTCTGCCCCTCCCCACTGCTTATTCTCTCTCTCTGTCAAATAAATAAATTAAATCTTTAAAAAAAAAAAGAAAAAATGTTTTTAAAAGAGGTGTTTGTTTTAAAATGTTAATTGAGGGGCGCCTGGGTGGCTCAGTCAGTTAAGCATCCAACTCTTGATTTCTGCTTAGGTCATAATCTCAGGGTCCTGAGATGGAGCCCCAAGTTGGGCTTCGCACTCAGCAGGGAGCCTGCTTGAGATTCTCTCTCTCCCTCTCCTGATCCCCCCATCTGCATGTTCTCTCTCTCTCTTTCTCTATCAAGTAAATAAATAAATCTTTAAAAAAAATAAAATTAAATGTTAATTGAAATAATGGGGGAAGGAAAAAGGAGATGTACAGGAATTAAGTGGGGCAAATCAGTAACTGGTTGCACAATTGTATAAAACCAACTCTAGATACATTTCATATTCAGAGTGACTAAGAGTACTATATAAGAACTTAGCCCACTTGTGGCAACAAGGATTTTAAAGAGTGGAAAATAATACCCACTGAATAAAACCTAGCAGAGCATGAAGTCTCATAATGAAATTATAGTTTGGCTGATAACTTATGGACTTTATATAGCAGTTCTTGCTGGTATAATTGAGATATTCTCCAGGCTTATGTCCTAGCTTTGGATTTAAAAAAAAAATCAGTAGAACTTAATGAGATATGGAGGTTTCTACTTCAAACCCAGTGTTACACTGTAAATTATTATGTGGATAAATAGAAGGAATATGTCACTTTCTCCTATCATAGTCCCTCTTCCTCTAAAGTCTGTGATATTCTCTCCTAAACTCAGTGACAAATGGATGAAGCCTTTACCCTGTATATCAATTGCTGTATAATATTCAAATCCCAAAGAGGAAATGTGGTTATAAGATAGTAGCCTTCTAAATGAAGCCAAAGCCTGGCTAGATTTTCCATAGGACCCTTACTTCTTGGGCCTCAAGGGGTGCCCTGAACAATTTATTCCCTTTCTGGACTTCTGTGCCTGATAGAAACTATGTCTTTATTCCTGCCAGCCCTCAGCTGTATTTGAACCACATTCCAAGTCCCAAGCTACCCCTCACCTCCATTTTTTTCTTACATTGTAATATATTTAAATATTTTATGCTGACAGCCCAACTTGTAGTGATAGCTATGAAGACCTTAAATAATTATAATTAAAATGTGTTTCTAGTTTAAAAAGCAAGAATTTAGAAGTGTTAAAATTTAAAACAAAGGTATATAGGGGCATCTGAATGGTTCAGTCAGTTAAACATCTGACTCTTGATTTCAGCTCAAGTCACAATCTCAGGGTCATGAGATAGAGCTCTGCATTGGGTTCTGTGTTGGTAATGGAGTCTGCTTAAGGTTCTCTCTCTTTGGGCACCTGGGTAGCTCAGTTGGCTAAGCATCTGCCTTTGGCTCAGGTCATGATCTTGGGGTCCTGGGATCAAGCCCCACAACAGGCTCCCTGCTCAGTGGGGAGTCTGCTTCTCCCTCTCCCTTTGCCCCTCTACCCCACTAGTGCTCTATCTCTTTCTCTCTCTCTCAAATTAATAAAATCTTAAAAAAAAAAAAAAAAAGGTTCTCACTCTCTGGCACCTGGGTGGCTAAGTCAGTTCAGTGTCTCACTCTTGGTTTTGGCTCAGGTCATGATCTCAGGGTCGTGAGATGGAGCCCTGAGTCGTACTCCATGCTCAGCGTGGAGTCTGCTTAAGGCTCTCTCTCTCCCTTTCCCTGTGCCCCCCCACCCACTCTCTCTCAAATAAATCATTAAAAAAAAATTTTCCTGTCCCTCCCCGCTACTTGTATATTCTCTCTCTCTCTCTTTCAAAAACAAAAACAAAAACCCACAAAGGTATATAATAGGGGCAAAATCAAATGGAAATGTAGATGCTAATACTACAATTGTAATAGTGAAGGGAAAAAAACACTAAATAAAGATATGTTACAGATTTTATTATGAATGACAATTACAATTTGTCAAGGCAGAGCAAAATGGAAAAGGTGTTTGTTTCATAAAATGATTTTTAGATATAATAAATTGGTCATCATTAAGAGACATTCTCAGAAAATACACAGTGAATTTAAAAGTAGTTTTCTCTCAACAGTAACAAACGATCAATGAGGTTAGTTGCTGACATAAGAATTAAATGTCCAGTAAAAATTTTTAAATAATATTTAACAGGTTCTGAGCTTATGATTTTGTACGGCTATAAAATGGCTTCGATTCTAGCACAAAAAAGAAAACCACTTTGATGGGGAAATTGTGAAAATAAAACAAAACAAAAACCCAATTATTTCAATTATGAAAATTTTGTTAGAAAATTATGAAGATTAAAAGGACTTTTTTACAAAAAGTGAAAGATATTCATTGCCACCAAACAATTGCCCATGGTATTTAAGAACTTTCTAGCAATATTAAATATCAACTTACTCAAAATTTGAAAAATCACAAAATACTTTTCTTTAACTTTATGTGAGTCATACAGTATGAGAGGCACCGTCCAATTAATTTCTTGGATATTTTCTACTCAAAAGACTTCCAAATTTACAGATTCAGTTTATGGACTGAAAGAATCAAGGTATTGGAATAGATATTTTTGAATTTTTAACTATCAAAGAAGAATTTCAGCTACATATGAAAAACTTAATTTTCATCATGATAGTTGGTGCTCCAGATATGTTACATAAAAATTTTGAATTTATGAGAAGTTTTTAAAACAAGAGACTGATACTTTTCTTATGGCTTTATTTCACAGTATGATATACAGAAATATGCCAGAAATATTTGTGCTGAATTTTCTGAAGCAGATTCTATGACAACTCTCATGGATATACTTGCTACAATCATTTATATACATATCTTTAGGCTATGAATCATCACCAGTTTATGGAACTGTTGAAAGAAATAGAATGCAATGAACTTAATGATGTGTTCTTTACCAGTGCTCTTTGATTGAATCATGGAAAGTATTCACAAAGATTTACTGTATTTTTATCTCCAACTCACCATTTTCATGAAATGGAAAAAAAAAATGCCTGCCAGATAGTCAATAAACAAGACCACAAAATGGCAGTATGTGTTACACTGTCTCACCAATATCATAGGGCACATAAACCAACCAAATTTGAAGCTCCAAAAAAAGAAAAAAAAAAAAACTTATTTGTGATCTATGTAGACAGTTACAAGAATTTAGGTTGAAGGTTGCCTGGCTAGCTCAGTCAGGAGAACATGCAACTCTTGATCTTGGGGTCATGAGTTCAAGCTTCATGTTGGATGTAGAGCTTACTTTATTTATTTATTTTTTTTAAGATTTTATTTATTTATTTGACAGAGAGAGGCAGCGAGAGAGGGAACACAAGCAGGGGGAGTGGGAGAGGGAGAAGCAGGCTTCCCCTTGAGCAGGGAGCCCGATGCAGGGCTTGATCCCAGGACCCCGGGATCATGACCTGAGCTGAAAGCAGACGCTTAACGACTGAGCCACCCAGGCGCCCCTAGAGCTTCCTTTAAAAAAAGAAAAAGAATTTAGATTGAAAATGAATAATGCAAATCAATAAAAATGATTTTTCACATGGTTATAACATTAATCAATATATAGGTTTGATTGCTACCAACAGCATTGTGTCCAACTTGTAGTTGCATAAGATTGATGAAATTTGAAGAATGCTTTGTTGACATTGATAAATTTAGAGTTGTTTAAAATATATGCAATGACCCTTTGGACAGACATAGTTTTTAAAACTGATACGCTTTTGTTTCAAAGTCAAATATTCTTCTAAAAAAGATGAGCCAGTTTTGTATGCAGTTATTAGAAATAACTTTTAGTATATTTGAATCAATTTGAGTGTGTGAAACTGATTTTTAAAATTTTTTTCTATTTCAGAACAATTTTAGATTTATAGAATATTTGTGAAGACAGTACAGAGGGATCCCATGCACCCCACACCCAGTCTCTCCTGTTATTTGTGTCATACATTAATATGGCATATCTGTCACAATTAAGGAGCCAATATTGATGCATTAGCATTAATTGAAATCCATACTTCATTCACATTTATTTGGTTTTTACCTAATATCCTTTTATTTTTTTAGGATTCTATTCAGGATACCACATTACATTTAGTCATCATGTCTCCCCGTCTTGGCTGTGAAAGTTTCTTAATTCCTTATTTTTAATGACTTTGACACTTCTAAAGCATATTAGCCATATATTTTGTAGAATATTCCTCTAATGGGATTTTTCCGATTTTTTAATCATGATTAGAGTCGAATTATATGTTGGGGGAAATTACAAAGTTATTTACTTTCATCACATCACATCTATGATATGTACTATCAACATGACTTATCACTTGATATTGATCTTGATCGTCTAACTGTGGTAATGGTTTTCAATTTTCTACACTATAAAGTTGCTCCCTTTTCCCCCCTTTCTATGCTGTACTCTTTAGGAAGTCACTATGAACAACCCATACTGAGAGGGTAGAGAGCTGTACTATGCTGCCTTGAGGGTGGAATATCTACATAATTTATTTGAAATTCTTTTGTATGGAGAGTTGTCATTTATTTATTTATGCAATAGTTTATTTATATCAGTATGACTCATGCATATTTATTTTACACTTTGGATTATAATTCAATACTATTTTATTTATGTTGTTGCTCAAATTGTGTGTGTGTGTGTGTGTGTGTGTGTGTGTGTGTTTAGCAATTTCTTATTTTCTGAAAATATGAAATGTGTCAGGCTCATCTTGATGTTTTCTGCACCAGTCCTAGAATCATACATTTCTCTATGAAGTCCTGGTTCCTTTTATTGGAGAATGAGAAACCAGTATCTGAGCCCTAGGAATTCATGTACCTGGGGTGTTGCTGCTTCTAGGCCTTTTCTTCTAGGCCTAGCAGACAGAGCAAGGAAATATATGTGTGTATACCAACTGCATGAATGCACATACCTGTAAATATTCCTGTATGTAACCATCCGCATCTACATTAACCTAAACATGACTTTATAATGATGTCTGCAACACCAATCCAGCACCACATACATTGTCCCTTCCCCTTGTCTGTAACCTTCTGCTCCAATAATGAGAAATCTGGTTCTCCCCATCCATCCATTTAATTGTTGAACTCAAGGATCTACATCTCTGTGTATATCTATGTCACCTATATCTATCTATATCTCAGAATTGTTAACATATACCCCTATAGGAAATAATTTTATCAACTAGAGCACAGTACTGAAGTACAGCTGTGTTGTTTTTTGTTTTGTTTTGTTTCGTTTGCCTTTAGTCCTACAGACTCCACTCATTTCAAAGTTACTTAGGATAGAACCTTTTTCCCTCAACCCTGTCAGTGAAGTCATTTCATACATTTGGATACAGTTAGATTTTTTTGTCACATTCTGCATTTCACCTAAAGGATTTTTTAAATCTGTGTGTGTTGACTCTTTGTGCTGTGAAATTCTATGGACTGTGATAAATGCAGTGTTATGTATCCAGCGTTGCAGCATTATATAGGGTAGTTGCACCACCCTGAAATTCTTTACTGCTTCACCTATTCAGCACTGTCCCTACCCACACCATATCCTGATGACCATGACCTCTTTACCACTTCTAGTTTTGCCTTTTCCAGAATGTCAACAAACTGGAATCCTACATTATGTAGTTTTTTCAGACTGGCTTCTTTTCACGTATCAAGATGCATTTACAATTCACCCGTGTCTTTTCATGGCATGGTAGCTTATTTCTATTAATCCCTGAATAATATTTCATTGGATGACTATACCCTAATTTGTTTATCCATTCACCTATTGAAGGACATCTTGGTTGCTTATAGTTTTGGACTATTTTAAATAAAGTTTCTTTTTGTTTTTTTAAAGATTTTATTTATTTATTTGACAGAGAGAGAGCGAGAGAGGGAACAAAAGCCAGGGGAGTGGGAGAGGGAGAAACAGGCCTCCAGCGGAGCAGGGAGCCTGATGTGGGGCTCGATCCCAGGACCCCGGGATCAAAACCGGAGCCGAAGGCAGACGCTTAACAACTGAGCCACCCAGGAGCCCCTAAAGTTTCTATAAACATTCACATAATTTTTTGGTGTATAGATTTGAGTTTTCAAATCATTTGAGAACTCACCTGCATTTTTCAGTTAGGTTCTTATCAGAACCAAGGTGCCCATATCAAGGTGCCCATAAGAACTCAGAGCCCATATCAATGCTGTATAGATAAGAATCTGTCAGTAAATATTGACTAATATATACATGTATTATTTTCAGAAAAGGTAAATGGGGATCTAGCTACTTAGTAGACAAGAGCCTTCAGCTTAGCACAAATGACTTGTAGCTAAAGAGTTAAAGAAGACAGTAGGATTATATCAAATCTCCTACATCATTTTTATCTTCTCTGTGATTATAGTTTTTATATCTAGTTTAATTTGTTTTTATTATTTTATATTTCTTCACACAGTCACCATTAAGAGAGATGTGTACACTCAGCAGACTCCTTTTTTTATCTTTATTTAAATTTGTTTATCAATAACCAAATGCCTACCTCTTACATGACAGCACATGGAATTTAGTTCTTTTACTTAATATGATCGTTGGAGGGGCACCTGGGTAGCTCAGTCAGTTGAGCGTTCAGTTCTTGATTTCAGCTCAGATCATGATCTCATGATCTCAGGGTCAGGAGTTCGAACCCCACATCAGGCTCCGGGCTAGGCATGGAGCCTGCTTGGGATTCTCCTCTCCCTTCTCCCTCCGCCCCTCCCAGCTTGCTCTCTCTCTCTCTAAAACGAAATAAAATAAAATCTTTAAAAAATATATGTTCATTGGAAAGTGAAAAGACTCATCTGAGAAATTTTCATCAAAATTTAGTCATTATTAAGCAACATTTACAGGGTCTTTTAAATGTCCGTGTGTGTGTGTGTGTGTGTTTGTGTGTACGTGTGTTAATGAATAAAAATATAAAGATGACAATACCAGTAACTCTGAGTAATAATTAGGCAGCACCAATGAATATTTGCAGAGAGCACTAGCTGGACTTGACTATTAATTTGCCACTGGAAATTTTTCCAAATTTTCTTAAGATAAGCTGAAAGTTTTACCTTTCATTTTAAAAAGTAACAAATATTTCTTTTGATATCTAACAATTCCTATTTCTCTGTCTTCTCTCCTTTTCATCTACTGGACTACTTCTTTGTCACCTAAAAAGATTTCCTTAATTTAGTACTAAAATTTAGTGTATTTCAAACTAATTTCTCAAGAGTAGCAACTCAATGCTTTTGATCCCGATTAAATCGTCCTCCTCATGGGACACCAGTTCCATCTATAATTATAAGGCAATAATCTAAGTGTTACGGCATCGCTTATTTAAAATAGTTATGTTGACAGATTTTCAAATTGCCTCGCACAATTTGAGTCTTAAATTGAAAATTCTGATTAGTAACATTTTATGTGTTGACCTGCCCTCTCCAGTCCCCAAAAAAGGAATGGTGGTTGCCTTAATATTGTATGTTTTCATGGATCTGCAATAGCAGGTTATATGAACAGTAAAAATATTTTATATTGACCTAAGTGATGCCCCCATTTTAGAGTAGTTAGAAATAATCCCATTTGGAAAATAATTCAGATAATATCTAAATACTTCTAATTTTCTAGGTGCTTGTAGAGTAAACTTATAACTTATTGGACTCACGAAGTTAAAGAAAACTTAGCATTTGTATTTCTCAACATAAGATCTCTGATTTTAATTGCTTTTGTTCTTGTTCGCTGAATACTTCAAGCATATTTTCTTGTTAAAAACAGGCAGTAGGAGGGGAAAACCTTTTTAGTAGTGTATACCGACCCTTATATTGTCATCGTATTTTCCTACTAGAAAGAAGTTAATTATATATGTTGAGCATATGTCTGTGAAACTTTGGAAAATGTCTTTTAAAACTGTTAAACAAAACTGTTGAAGATAGAGAAAAAAACAAGGAAAGCAGGAGAAAGAAAACACCACCCACACAAGAAAAATCCAGTTTTAGAAAAGCAACAACAATGAAAATATAAAATTTAATAGTAAAATTGTTGCACACTATACAGTACTTGTAGGAACCAAAGAGGAGTTAAATTAATATTCTTTCTGTAGTATAAATAAATGTCTCCCATTAAAAAAATAACAAAATTCAAAGATATTAGTAAAAAAAAATTACTATTCTATTCCTACAAACTTACAGACACCTTTGAATAGCATTATAAAAAATGATTAAAATATGTGTTTTCTGGATCTTTTTTATTTCACTGAGACCATTTCTTTACTATCATTAATGGCACCATTATTCTGGCTGTAACTTGAAAAAACTTAGTCTATTTCCATTAAAGCAAAACCATGGAAACTGATATTTTCAGATCTTGTTATGCCGTCATGATAGAATGAAATAGTAAAGCAACTTTTCAATATGTGGTCAGTTCTTTTAAAAACAAATATCTGCCCATGATGCATGCTCATAAAGTATGAAAAGAATGTCAAGGCCAATTTAAAATATATATTTTGATTTTCAAAACTAGGTGATTTTATTTCATTCTCCATTTGAACTATTTAATACTCCAAATTTAAATAATGGTAATGATATGGCCTACCCAGTTTTCCTTGCCTTCCCTTAAAAAAACTAATCTGAATCTGTCATTATCAGATTAACATATTAAAATGTTTAAATATTTTTAAATGAGAGTAACACACCTTTATTCTAGTTGAAAAGTCAAATTCCCAAAGAGAATAACTGCTTGACATTAATTTTTAGATAGAAAAAAGGGGCTTTTTATATTAATACATTTTATCTATACATTTAATTATAAACACATACTATTTTCATATGAAGATACATTTAATTATAAGCACATACTATTTTCATATGAAAGTTTCAAATATTTGTTTTAAAAATATTAAAATTTGGGAGTGCGCCTTCAGTATACTGGGTGTCAGGCTCTTGGTTTCGGCTTGTGATCTCATGGGTTGAGGGATGGAGCCCCGCATTGGGCTCCGAGTTCCTTGGGGAGTCTGCTTGAGGAGTCTTTCCCTCTGCCCTTCCCCCCACTTGCGCATGTGCACTCTCTCTCTAAAATAAATAAATCTTTTAAAAATATATTAAAATTTGGTAGGTATTTTAAATTTGACTAAAATCGGAAGTAAATACAATATGCTTGCTTCTGTAGTTTGCAGTTCCATTGTGCATTTAGCACATAGGTTTTCATTTACTCTATTTCTAAAATAGCACCTCATTCTGTATCCCCTACCATGCTTTATTTTTCGCTCTCATACTTATCAACCTGTTACGAAATTACATGTTCACTTTGCTATTGTTATTGTGTACTTCTCCCAGTGGAATGAGAACAATGACCGTTTCCTTTAGTGCTCTGTCTTCACTCCCTAAAACAGTTTCTGGCACATAGTAGGCACGTATGACTTTTTGTTGAATGACTGAGTGAATACTACTCATAAATACATCTCATAGTACTCTCCTCACTTTATAACTGAGGAAACACAGGATCAGGGTGATTATCTCACTTGACCAAGACCTCACAACTAAGGGATACATCCCAAGGAAAAAATCCTTTCTTACTTCTGTTTAAGTGCTGTTTCTAATACTTTGTTTGCAGCATTCAACTTCCTTTTTCCCCCCTGATTAGTACTACATTTACATTTGAGTAAAACAAATAAAGGCATGCTGCCCCTTTATTATGAAATAAAGAAGTGTTACGTAGTATCGCAACACAATTCTTAACAAACTATTTTTATTTCTTTTTAGAAAAATAATCTTGAAGTATCATAATAGGTCATTATACACAGAAACAGAAAACTTGTATAGCTTCCCATTCTCCAAAGACTGGAATGTACTCACCAGTTTTCATAGTATCGCACACTTAATCTCATATTTCATTATTATTTAAAATAAATTCATTATTTAATTAATTAGTCAGTGGAATAAGTGTTTGGTAATTATTGTCTTATCTTGGAACCTTGCTTATTTTTGTCTGTCTTTGCTAACTACCTCATTAATTCCTTTAATATTTAGAGTCACCGTGTATGTAAGCTTGGATGCGATGCCATCTTGAAATGGACTTCGCTTGCAACTGCCCATGAATTACATAATTTCCTCACTCCAACATCACTATTTCCTCACATATACAGGCTTCCTGTTATGGGCTGTATAGTGTCTCCCTAAAATTCATATGTCAAAGCCCTAACTCCCAGTACCTCAGAATGTGACTTTATTTGGATAAAGGACCATTGAAGAAGTGATTGAGTTCAGAATAGGCAATTAGGATGGGCCCTAATCCAATCTGACTAGTGTCCCTAAGGAGACGAAATTTGGACACAGGGAGAGACCCCAGAGGTGCTTGTGCATGTAGGGATGACTATGTAAGGACAAAGCAGCCTTGAGAAGGCAGACAATTGCAAGCGAAGGTGAGAGGCTTGGAACAGATTCTTCCCCTTACGTCTCTTAGAAGAAACCAAATCTGCCCTTACCTTGATGTTGGACTTTAAGCTTTCAAAACTGTGAGAATATATATTTCTATTGTTTAAGCCACTTAGTCTGTGGCATTTGCTAAGGCAGCCCTAACAAACTAATGTGCTTCCTATCTATTTCATATCCCTTTAAAGCTTACAGAAGCACTGTACTAATATGTAACTTTATAATCATTGTCCAGTTGTTTATCTTTGTATTATTATAGAGCTACTGTGTTTTTACTATCAAATCTAAAATTATGTATTCTGTGACACCTATGGCCTACATGTCTGTACGAGCAATTCTCATTACTAGAAACCCTGATAAAACTTTGTATGTACAGCAGGTGCTTTTTAGATGATTTAAAGATCTTCCATGTATTGGTTAAGGGGGACAGGAACTGGGTAGGATAGGAACATCTTGAGATCTTCCTGATACACACACAAGTGCTACATGGTTTAGGTATGAAAATGAAGTAGAGGGGCGCCTGGGTGGCTCAGTTGGTTAAGCCACTGCCTTCAGCTCAGGTCATGATTCCAGAGTCTGGGATAAAGCCCCGCATTGGGCTCCTTGCTCTGCGGGGAGCTTGCTTCTCCCTCTCCCTCTGCCTGCCACTCCCTCTGCTTGTGATCTCTCTCTCTCTCTCTCTCTCTCACTATCTCTCTCTGTGTCAAATAAATAAATAAAATCTTTAAAAAAAAAAAAAAGAAAGAAAATGAAGTAGAGAAACGGTACCTATGACTCAAATCAATTTACACACACTGTAACACAAACAGCACACACACACGCACACACACACAGTCTCTTTCTCTGTCTCTAGGTGTCTGTGCCTCAGTTTCTCTCTATGTCTCTGTCTCTCCCTCTCTCTCTTTCTCTCTCTCTCCTCTCTCACACACACATCTTTAAAAATTATTTTTAGCCTGTCTTATTTCCAAAAAAGATTTGTGGTATCTAAGAAAAATGCATGAATTACTTAGTTTAAAAATAAGTACACAAGAGATATAAGGATATGGGACATATTTCTAAATAAATCTAGAAAAAGGTTAAGATATAAATTTCATACCCTGAAGACATTGCCAAGTACTGGGGATAGGTTGTAAATTTGACTCTGAACTTCTTAACCATGAAAGCAATGAAAAAGACATTCAGTTACAAGAGTCACAGTCTCCAAAAGATAAAAACAAGAGATGTTGCCTGTTTCTTTGACCTATGAGAAATTTCTTCCATGGGTCCTCATGAAGGGAACACTATGTGATAGAGGAGATCATTTTATATATCCTTATGATAAATGCAGCCAACAGTTCATGAAACAAATCAATTCTGAAAAAGTCCAAAGCAATGTGGTCTGGATATGCAGGTATTTGGCAGCCTGGCTTGATCTAAAGATAAAGTTTTCCCCAAATTTCTATTATGAATATTTCAGATGTAGAGGAAAACTGAAAGAATAATACAGTGATTAACAACATCCAGTTTAAACAATTGTAAACAATTTGCCATGGTTGCCTTATCAATCTGTCATAGATCTTAAATTATTTGAAACTGAGTTAAAGACAATAAATTTTAATGTTCTGAGCTTAAGCTGCCTGACAGTTCATACCTTCATACATAGTAAAAACATTATTTCTCAGCCTGAGGTGTTCAGTAACAGATCTTCCAAGAAGGTACATTTGGGAATAATAACCACAGAAGGGTAAGATTTAAAGAAAAGTAGACTAAGAGTTCAAGATCATGATCTTTAGTAATTAACAGGGTGAAACTATTTGATCTTGCCTAATAAAGGCAAATCCATATTCTGTGACAATCAACTAAGCTGATGATATGGAGATATATATATACATGATTCACATACCAGAGAAAGTATTATTTCTTTTTTGTTTCTTACTTCAAGAATAATTTGTGTAATAGGAAAAAAGAGTTGAGATTGACAATATAACCTGATCAAATTAATGAGGTCAGATCACTTTATTAAATTTCTTAACCTTTTTAACTATTCCACTCACATAAATAATATAAGTAAAAATTATTTGGACCATGTCTTGGGCATTCTTTCTAAGTGACCTGTTCAGCAGTTCATAGTCAGAAATAAGAGCATTTAAAGTCAGTAGCCCTTACTAAACCCTCAAATGAAAACTGAATATAAGGGGTCAGGAATGAGACAGCCTTTCACACATAGATCTTTCCTAAGTGGAATACAATTAACAGAATTCAGTCCCTTAAAAAATAGATAAAATTTCAAGTAGAAGCCTCTGTTTGCTATGTATACAGTACTTAGAACACAAGTCAAGGATGGGACTTACTAATAAACTTCCAACAAAGAGCTGGACACTGATTTGTTCCTCATTTCACTGCCAATGTTAATGACAGGCCAGAAAACGGAAAACAATGCAGATTTATGTAAATAGCAGGATGACACGAGATCTAGCACATTGATGTATTTTACAGTATAATGAAAAACCATCTGGAAACAAATCCTTAATTCTAGTGTTAACCTCTCAGTTCTGTTTCTGAAGTCATTCTGCAAACCTAGTTTATTTGTCATGTCATCAGACACACCTTCTTAAGAATAAAAGGATTCAAAAAATCCTTTCACATTAAATGATTGTTTTTCAGTCATCCCATTTGACTATATACCTTGCTGCATTAAAATTATCTCTGCATGACGTATATGTAGATGAACAACCTGAAGTGCAAAAATATTGACTATCCAAATAACTGCTAATAGGCATGGTGCCTTCCAAGCCACTTAAACATAGATATTTTGGAAATGCAGAAGACTGAGTATCTAATGATTAGGAAAAGACTGTCTTTTGAAGTCTTCAATTTATAAGCAAACAACTATGTTCAGTAACTATAGAAAATTAAATGGAAAAATTTCAGGAGAAGGAAGATTACTATTCCAGTGCTAGTCAAGGGATTTGGATAGAAGCACACTATCCTTAAATTTCACACACACACACACACACACACACACACACCAGACTGTATCTCGTTTTGTATGAAAAATAACACAGTAGGGCGCCTGGGTGGCTCAGTCGGTTAAGTGTCTGCCTTGGGCTCAGGTCATGATCCTGGAGTCCTGGGATCAACCCACATTAGGCACCTTGCTCAGGCGAAGGCTGCTTCTCCCTCTCCCTCTGCCCCTCCCCTCTCCAAGTGGCATACTCTCTCTCTCTCTCAAATAAATAAAATATTTAAAATAAATAAAATCTTTAAAAAAATAAAATCTTTATTTTTAAGATTTTATTTATTTATTTGACAGAGAGAGACAGTTAGCAAGAGCAGGAACACAAGCAGGGGGAGAGGGAGAGGGAGAAGCAGGCTGCCCACCAAGCAGGGAGCCCGATGCGGGGCTGGATCCCAGGACCCTGGGATCATGACCTGAGCCGAAGGCAGACGCTTAACGACTGAGCCACCCAGGCGCCCAAAAAATAAAATCTTTAAAAATATCTTTTATAATTTGTTAAGTAATTTAGGTAAATTTACTTAGCTGAATTTTAAACCTGCTTTCTGAGGTAGACAAATTAGATATCATTATTTTTATTCTATTGATTAAAAATGTAAATAACTGAAGCTCAGAAGGCTTATCCTAAATTATCCAGTTAGCCAGTGGTAAATATGAGTGTAGACTCTGTCTTCTAAACCAAGTTGAATCTCAACAAAAGCGTATAATGCTATTGGATTTTTTAAAGTACTTACAAACTGAACTTAGAGTGCTATGTCCAAGAAGCATATATTTTATACGTGTTGATGAATCAGAAGTCATACAACCAACACCCTCAAATATGACATAGCTAAAACATATTGTATTTCCTACTTCCTATCATTCTTAATTGATACTAATTCTGGAGGCTTATTTAGTCTTCATATTATTTGAGCTTTAACTACTTTATCATTTTTCCCCCAGGATGGGCATAGAAGCATATACAGTCTTGATTTTTGTTGGAGGTGAAAATTGCTATACATGGAGTTTAATGGTATTTCTGATGCCACAGTTAAGATGAGAAAATAGGTTACAGGATTTTGTAAAGAACATAAGTCATGCAGATTTGTGGTATGGTTTACTAGGATAACAAGTGATTCACCCTCCTGTCCTCTCTGAATGACTTTCCATTTTGCTTTTTAAATGGTTTTAAAATTTATTTTATTTTTTAAGGTAACATGTAAAAATGGATTTTTCAGTATACAGTTTGAACTTTATCATATGTGTAGATTCTTACCAACCACTAGGATCATCAGAATATGAAACATGCTCCCAAAACTCCCTTGTGCTATTAGCTTGGTGGTCATAAGCTCCTACCATCCTTCAATCCCTGACAACCACTGATCTGTTTGTCATCACTGTAGTTTCTCTGAGAATGTCATAAAAATTGAATCATGCAGTATGCAACCTTTAGATGACTTCTTTCACTCAACATAATGTCTTTGAGCTTCATACAAATTGTTATGTAGAGCAATGGTTTGTTTGTGGTTTTTGTTTTTGTTTTTTGTGGGGTTTTTTATTGCTGAATAGTATTTCAATGTATGATGTATCCCAGGTTTGGTTTGTTTGTTTGTGTTTTTTGTTTGTTTGTTTTTTAGCCATTTATCTATTGAAAGACAATTAGGTTGCTTCCAGTTTAGGCTATAAAAATTTGTGTTTTTATAGGTTTTTGTGTGAGCATAGTTTTCATTTTTCTAAGTAATTAAATGATACAGTAAATAGTTGTTTGACTTTGCAAAAAACTGTCAAAGGTTTTTCAAGAATGGCTTCACTGTTTTACATTCTCACCAGTGTTTAAGAATTCCAATTACGCTACATCATCACCAGCACTTGGTTCTGTCAAGAAATTTTTAAAGCCATTCTAATAGGTACGTAATGGAATCTTGTCATGGTTTTAATTTAAATTTCCCTAGTGGCTGTGATATTAAACATATTTTTATGTGTTTATTTACCTTCTATGTATCTTCTTTTATACAGTGTCTTTCCAAGTCTTCCTATTTTTATATTGGATTATATATTTTCTTACTTTTGAATTTTGAGATTTTAAAAATATATTTTGGATACCAGTTTTTTGTCACATATAGGACTTGCAAATAATTTACCCCAGTCTATAGCTTGTCTTTTCATTATCTAACATCTTTCACAGAGATAATTCTTTTTTAATTTTTATAAAGCCCAATTTTCAATTTTTTTTCTTTATGGATTATGCTTTTGGTGTCATTTCTAAGAACTATTTGCCTAACTAAAAATCATGTAGACTTTCTTTTATGTCTTCTTCTAAAAGTTTTATAGCTTTACATTTATATCTGTGCTCCATTTAGAGTTAAGTTGTATATAGTATGAAGTTTAGGTTGAGGCTCATTTCTCTACATGGAGATATCTAATTGTTTCAACATCATTTATTGAACAGATTATTCTCACTCTAATTGTCAAAATGGAGGCAAAAATCAATTGACTGTATTTGTGTGGGCCTATTTTTATAATCTTTATTAGGTTCCAATGATCTATATATCTATCTTTCCACCCATACCACTGTTTTTATTACTATCCCATAATTATAAGTCTTAGAATCTTAATATAATTCCATCAAATTTATTCTTCCTTTACAAAGTTTTATTTTAGTTATAGCAATTCCTTTACATTTCCATATAAATTTTAGAATCACCTTGTCTATATCCACAAAAACACTACAAGGAGGGCGCCTGGTGACTCAGTCAGTTAGGAGTCTGCCTTCAGCTCAGGTCTTGATCCCAGGATTCTGGGATCAAGCCCTGCGTTGGGCTCCCTGCTCAGCAGAGAGTCTGTTTCTCCCTTTCTCACTCCCTTTGCCTCTCCCCCTGCTCATGCTCACATACTCTCTCTCTCTCGCAAATAAATAAATATTTAAAAAAAAAAAAAAAGCACTACAAGGATTTTAATTAGAATTGCATTAAATCTGTAGAACAATTTGAGGAAAATTGGTATTCACTATGTTGAGTCTTCCAATCTATGAACACAGTATATCTCTCCACTTATTTTCAGTCTTATTTGATTTCTTCCATTAGCATTTAGTGGTTTTTAGCATACAGATCCTATACATATTTTGTTAGATTTATGCCTAAATATTGCACTTTTAGAACTTTTGTAACTTCTTTTTAAAAAATTTGATGTCCAATTGTTTATTATTAGTATTACTAATACTAGTAACTAATGAGTAAACTAACATTAGTTTACTAGTATATAGAAATATGTTTGTGTGTTAACTTTTGTGTTAGTTTTCTGTGTTGTGTAACAAATTACAACAAACTTGATGGCTTAAAACTATAGACATTATTAAACATATATTATTTCATATATTAAAACATATATTATTTCACAATTTCTGTGAGTTGAGAGTCTGGAAATGACTTAGCTGGGTCCTCCACAAGGATCTACTGGGGAAGGATTGTTTTCCAAGATCCTTCAGATATTTGGCAATGCTTATTTCCTTATGGTTATAAGACTCATGACAACTTGCTTCTTCAAAGGCAAAGACATGGAAACCCTAGAGACAGTGTTTTAGCAAGAGAGTTTTATGTATTACAACAGTCACAGGAGTGACATCACATCACCTTTGGCCTATTTAATTGGTTAGAAGCAAGTCACAGGTACTATTCACATTCAAATAGAAGAGATTAGAAAAGACATGTGTACTAGAAATTGGTATCATAGTGGTGTCCTTCTACTACATACTCGTATCCTATAACCTTACTGACCTTTTTGTTGTTGGCTTTTTTTGGTAGATACCTTAGTATTTTTTTATGAAGAGAGTCATGTTCTCCAAAAATAGGGAAGATTTTATTTTTTCCTCCTTAATCTGTATACCTTTATTTCATTTTCTTGTCTTATTGCATCAGCTAAGTCTGTCAGCAAGCTGTAGAATATAAGTGGTGGGAGCAGACGTCATTGCTTTGTGTCATACCTTTAGAGGAAAAAATTCAGTCTTTCACCATTAAGAATGATGTTAGCTGTAGATATTGGGTAGATGCCCTTTATCAGTTGAGGAAGTTACCTTCCTTGTTCACTGAAAGTTTTAATCATGAACAGATATTGAGTTTTACTGAATACTTTTAAGGGTATCAATTATATCAAATATTAGACTGTTAATATGGTGATTACACTGATTGATTTTCAAATATTGAACCATCCTTGCATTCCCAGAATAAACTTCACTTGGTTGTGGTGTTATTTTTTTTTTTTTTTTTTTTTGTATCTCTGATTCTATCTGATAATTGAGGGTTTTTGCATCTCTGTTAGTGAGGGATATTTGGACTATGGTTTTTTTGAGCTGTCTGTGTTGAAGTTGCTATAATGTTAATGCTGGTGTCATAAAATGAGATAGAAAATATTTCTTCCTCTTATATTTTCTGGAATAGATTGAATAAACTGTTGTTATTTCTTGTTTAAATGTTGGAGAGAATTGGCCAATGAAATCATCTGGGACTGCCACTGTTTACTATCAAGAGTTCTCAAAAAGCTCTTCCATGCATTCTATCTAGGTTTTACAGCTGTATTCAGTGGGAGACACAGGATGGATTTCCCGTGTGTCTTACCCAGAATCAGACCTTGTAGCCTGTTTTTATGATGATTTCTTATGTGTTTCAATCCCCAACTGTAGAAGTGCAGTGATTCTTGTGGACATCATAAAATTATTAAGTTAACTGTTAAATATTTTTCTAGCATGGTTTATTCCTATAAACACATCCAAACAATGGGCTTATCAGCCCAGTTTCAACTATATTAAGAGATGTGATATTCCTACTAGATTTGTTAATCCAGTGTTTCTTCATGATCATCAGTGATGCTTACCCAACAATGTCTGGTGGAGTAGAGCTAGAGCAATCTCTACTTTGAAAGCATCAAGTGTACCAGTTTTGTTCTGCAATAAATTCCAGCCCATCAGTAGATAGATAGATGATAGATAGATGATAGATAGATAGATAGATGATAGATAGGTAAAAACATTGTACCAATATACCACATGGATCTAATACTCACATGCTACCATGTTGGACTGGTTTTAACTTATGTTGTGTTATTTCAAATAATACCTTCAAAATATGCAAGCCAAAAATTTATACGAAAGTCCTATGTCTGAAAAATCCAGGCTAAGAAATTTTAATGTCTAAACCAGAAAGGTTTTTTTTTTACAGTTATTTATTTATTTAAGTAATGTCTACACCCAGTGTGCGGCTATAACCCCAAGATCAAGAGTTGCACACTCCTCTGAGCCAGCCAGGCACCCCAAAGCCAGTAGTTTTAAAGGCCCAGATTATAAATATTTTAGACTTTATTGGTTACATGTGTTTTTATCACTTATTCTTCTTTGTTTTCTTACAACCTGTATTAATTTTTTATTGCTGCTATAACAAATCACCACAAAAAATTGTGGTATAATAAAACACAAATTTAGTATCTTAGAGCTCTATAGATTGGAGGTCTGACATGGGTCTCACTGGACTAAAATCAAGTTGTTGACAGGGCTGCATTCTTTTCTAGAAGTTCTAGGGGAGAAATTATTGACACAACTTTTCCAGATTCTAGTGGTTGCCCACACTCCTTGGCTAATGATGCCTTCCCTCCATCTTTAAAGAGCACTGTAGCATCCCTTTGACCCTGCTTTTGTCCTCTCACCTCCCTTTGACCAGACAGGAAACGTTTTCCAGTTTTAAGAACCCATGGGATTATATTGGGCCCACCGAGATAACCCAAGATAATTTCTTCATTTTAAGGTCCTTAATATAATCACATCTGCAAAGCCTTTTTTGCCATGTTAGAGAACATATGCATATCCTCAGGTTCTGAAGAATAGTATATGGGTATCTTTTGAGGAGTAGGAATTATTAGGCCCATCACAAAACCCTTTAAAAATGAAACAATTATTCTTAGCTCAGAAGCCATGCAAAAACAGGCCACAGGCCAGATTTAACCTGCTCTAAACTGTACAAGGAGTTAAAGGGGGAAGGGGCAGGCATGGGAGCTGTTAATTTTCCACTTCCTTTGTGTTTATATGTTAATCGTTGAAGCTGGATAATAAAAACTCTTCATGTAATGAAAATAAGGAAAAAGCTTGTTTTTAATCAGTAATATCGAAAATGAATCCAGGATGTTTATAAAGAGTGAGAATGTGATTTTTTTTAATTCAAAAAAGAAAGCATATTCACACTTATGAAAATTTGCATGAATTGCTAGATTCTGGATAAAATTTTAAAACCATTGTGTTATGATGTTTTAATAAATACATCAGTGATACAATTTGTTTATTCATTATAACATTTTCATCACTTTCTACCTGTGTGAACACCTTTCTAGTTCTTCAAACTGTTATAAAATTAAAATACAAGAGGTACTTTTTCTCTTTTTACTAATAGCAAACAGCATATGCATTTTTTTCTGAATTCAGTCCTTTATATGTTATGTGCAATTTCCATAATAGAATAAACTTAATACAGTGACAATTTAAAATTACACAATCTACTCAACTTCTTATAAAAGTTAAAGACTTAAACTGATTGCTATTTTTTAAAGTCCTTTAGTTACCCAGTGTTTGATAATAATTTTTCAAATAATCAGACTCTAAAGGTTCTAGAGTTATGAGTTTCTATCCCATTAATTGGTAACAAAGATTAATCCTAAAAAAAAGAAATGCAGAATGATTTTAATTTATCCATAAAGATCATCATTTTTACATAAATGAAAATCAAAATGAAAAAATATTAATATAAAATTTATTAAAGAGTTGCCATTTATATTTGTATCTTAGAATTTGAAAGATGTTTTGGAAAAATCCATGACTAATTATTGAAGAGGTGCAGGATGAGACACCTCAAAATGTGCCATTTTGGCATAAAGATTATTTTGAGTTAGAAGTAATCAAAACCCAGAAGATGCAGGAAAAGCTCTCTGCCTCCCCCATAATTGCCTAAATTTACATTGAAAAGGAGAGTCTGTGCCAGGAAGACTATTAACAGAGACTCCCCTTTACTAAAGGAACTTATCTGAATGATAAAGCAACCGTGTTTTTCTCCAAACATCCCTTTTCACCTTCTTGCTAATAAGCTTTCTCCTCTTTGCATCCTCAGAACCCCCCCATGCACACACTCCTGAGCTCATATAAACTTCGTGTTGCCTCACTGTCTTTGGAATTCCATGTCTGTGTGTACTCCCCGTACATATCCTATTAAATTTATTTTCTCCTGTTTATCTGTCTCATGTCAATTTGATTCTAAGTCCAGCCAGAAGGACCACAGGGCACAGGAAGGTCTTCTTCCCTGCCACCCATTTTGAAACCTCTTGTCAATTATTATTACCAGCATGTCTTCAATTAATTGAGAAATTATTTTTCACTGGTTATATTTTGACATGAAATTGCTATGAGTTTAATGCATGGAAAAAAAAAGCCAAGTCTTTACATTTTGACAGAGAAAGAAGTGTTGTTTTTTTTTTTAATTTATATATTTATTTTAGAGAGAGAGTGTGAGCAATGTGGGGTGGTGGCACGGGCAGAGAGAGAGGGAGAGAGAATTTTTTTTAAGATTTTATTTATTTGACAGAGAGAGAGAGAGCAACCACAAGCAGGGGAGCAGCAGAGGGAGAGGGAAAAGCTGGATCCCTACCGAGCAGGGATCCCCATGTGGGTATCCATGTGGGGCTCAATCCCAGGATCCTGGGTTCATGACCTGAGCCAAAGGGAGATGCTTAACCAGCTGAGCCACCAGGCACCCGCCCCAGGGAGAGAGATCTTAAGCAGACTGAGCATGGAGCCTGACTCAGGGCTCTATCCCATGACCCTGAGATCACGACCTGAGCCAAAACAGTCTTAGGCTTAACTAACTGTTCCACCCAGGTGCTTCCACTTTTTTTTTTAATGATTTATTTATTTATTTGAGAGAGAGGGATGCCTGGATGGCTCAGCCAGTTAAGCATCTGCCTTTAGCTCAGGTCATGATACCAGTGTCCTGGGATTGAGTCCCACATTTAGCTTCCCTGCTCAGTGGGGAGTCTGCTTCTCCCTCTCCCTCTGCCACTCCCCCGTGCTCCTGCACTCTCTCTCTCTCTCTCTCAAATAAATTAATTAAAATCTTTATTTATTTCAGAGAGAAAGAGAGAGAGAATGAAGTGCTTGTTTTTAATAAGAAAAAGCCAGCACTAAAATTTCACTGGCGGTCCTGTTATTATCCAGAATGATAAAGAGACTAATGACCCCTTCTAGTCCAATTTTCCCATTCTGGTACCATTGTGATGTTTTCAAACTCACAATTCAGACTTAAATATTTCTGTGGACAAAGAGTTCCTTTATCACCATTAATACTATCACTTCTCCCATGCAGTAAAAGAAAGTCTAATAATGTAAGAGGACTTAGTTTATAATAATGGAACAACTCACCTGGTAAAATCTGGCCTGATAATAGCTGAACCAGTCTTCATAAGTTTTAAAGTTTTACAAATGAATTGTCTGTGATTGTAATTTTTAACATAATACATAAATATTGATTGTATATATTCTAGAGTAGAGAGATTTGGTGTTTAATCTCCAGGGTAGAAAATGATTGATAATTTAATCTCTGTACTTGGATATTTTTAAATTGACCTCTCTCAGAAATACTACCAATACTTCAAAAGAATTTGATACTTCTTAAACACCAACACTTGGAATAGCTACGTGAGAAGTAATTTTCTATAACTTATCAAGAAAACAATACATAATTCCATTATGAGCCTTTCTTTAAGAAAAAAAAACTTACCTTCCATGTTACGTACTTATCTTTCAGAAATTCTCATATATCTTGGAAAACTGTAGGCAAATCTACCTAATTTATTTTTTAGAAGGTCCTGACTTAAGAGATTTCAGGTAAAGAAACCCCTGAATTTCACAAGAAACTTGAAGTAATTCAAAAGATTTAGGTATTAGGATTTAGGAGTTGCTTTACTAACTGTTTTCATAGTTATGTTACCTGAAATCTCAGGCAATTTCATACTTTTTAGATTGAAAAACACATTTCTGACACTGTGCCAACCAATCTGTTTGATTAAGTCAAATATCCTAGAGCCAACTGCATTTGATTATTGTGGAAATTGCTGTTACTTTATTCTCAGGATGTTTTCATCTTTAAAAAAAAAATTATCAATATTTTTTGAGTCTTTGGAGGCTCAGTAAATAATATCCATTTTCTCTGCTTGCAATCTGAAGCAATTGGGTAATAAGAAAATACAGTAAGGCAAAAGGGAATCCAAAATATCACCTTCATTACTGATAAAGCTAGCATTAGGGAATATGGTTCACATCCGTAGGTAAGGGGCTTCTTAAAACTGAGCATTGTGTAAGACTGTTGAATCACAGACCTGTACCTCTGAAACAAATAATAGATTATATGTTTAAAAGAAAAAAAAAGATAGCAGGAAGGGAAAAATGAAGGGGGGGAATCGGAGGGGGAGAGGAACCATGAGAGACTATGGACTCTGAGAAACAAACTGAGGGTTCTAGAGGGGAGGGGGGTGGGGGGATGGGTTAGCCTGGTGATGGGTATGAAAGAGGGCACGTACTGAATGGAGCACTGAGTGTTATATGCAAACAATGAATCATGGAACACTACATCAAAAACTAATGATGTAATGTATGGTGATTAATATAACATAATAAAATGAAATAAAATAAAATAAATAAATTAAAAAAAAACTGAGCATGGAAATTAAATAGACTCACCCACAATAGAACCACGTCAACTGTAAGTGGTTCACTTCCAAGGGTTAAGAGAAAAGGGCTTGGTTGCACATATAGTGTTTCTTTCCAGTTTCCCAATCCAATTGTCACGTTCCTCCACAGGGAGTAATGTTAAGCTAATGGGTGTCCCTCCACATAGAGATAAAGCATTCTACCAACACTATCCTTTCTAAGTTAATCAATTATACTGTTGAAATAGATCATCTACCAAATACTAATGTCTGTCCACCGTCTCTCTGATCATGGAGTGTGTAGTTTGCATGAACTGTGCATGTCCTGAAGAACATAAAACTTTACCTGGAGTCAGTGAAATGACTAGATTCAATATTAAATTGTAAGTGTACTGAAATCCCTCCTGCTCTACCTCATACCACTTATACACACAAACATATTTTTATATTGTCACCAGAGATATTAAGTCATATTTAATCCTCTTTAAGGTATTCAGGATTGAGAAATATTACTCTAGAACATGAAAGAATGTTGGACCTCATTTAATTAACTGTAGTCATTGACTCCGCTCCTGACACAAATAAAGTTCATGGACTGAGAAAAAGATGCCAGCATGTTGCAGATTAAAAGTTAGGGTCACAGCTTTATCAGGACATGGCTCCGGTCCCCTCTCTAGGTGAAAAGCCTCTGCTGTAGGAGGGCTGCCTCTGCTGACATGGAAGTGGGGTGTTCCCACAACTCTACCATGAACTCCAAAGGACTGTGTGGTCCACCTGTCTATTTGAATTAATCTTCCTTAACTCACCATATCAACCTTTTGTTTCCATCAAGTGGGTTCCTTAGTGTATCCCTTACGCTATGCTTTTTCCTAACTTCCCTGGATTTTCACATCCTTTTCCTTTTTTCTGGTCTATCTTCCTCCCATTATGTTTAAGTATTCTGTGCCATAAAGATCAACTCTATTTGGAACTTCTTAAAAATGTCCATCACTGCTCCAGCTCAGTGTCCATTGAACTATCTATCCTCAGAAATCCTAAAACACTTGTTTAAAAAACCACACGTTCTACTTAGTTATATCACTTAGACCACTTTCCTATTATTTTGGGGGTATTAATCATAACTCCTTTAGTAAACCATAAACAGCTGAAGACCAGCTCTGTACACTTCTCTTTTATTCCCTAATGTGTGTCCTACAGTAGGCAGCAACTTAAGAAGTACTGAAGTCAGCCAGACCGAAGTCTAATGCCTGTTCCGTGGCACCTATTATTGGTGTAATTTCAAGCCAGTTAGTAACAAGCCTCAGTTTCTTAATCTGTAAAATTGAGACCAATAGACTGTTGTAAAGATTAGATGAGATGACATCTTCAAACGACTCAGCACGATACCTGCACCAAAGTATTCAGTAATGTCAGTTACTATTACCATTATTTTTTTATGAGTGTTCATAGTTAAGATGAACTTATTGAAGAAGTAATCTATATTTTCTATAGAAACATATCCAGTGCTCACTTGGAAAATGTACAGCCCTCAGGACCACTCTAGTGCCTTATAAGCGTAAGACTGCTGAGGAATAACCACTGGGACTCTGAATTCCTTAAGTCCCAGAATGATGTGGCTCAATAGTTCTCAAAGTGTGATCTGGATAGCCCACGGATCCATGAATCCAAGACTGTTTTCATAATAATACTAAGATATTATTTATCTTTTCCACAATCATTTTCTAATGAGTGCACCAGGAGGTTTTCCAGAGGCTTAATGACATGTAATACTGCAATGGGCTGAATGAAGAAACAGATTGGAGAATACAGATGTTTCTATTAGCCAAAAATTAAAGATATTTATAAAACATAAAACAGTGCTACTCTTCTCATTCAATATTTGTTCTGGAAAATAGGTGTTTTTTTTTTTTAAGTTTCATAAAATATTTATAGTAACAATAGGATTATAGTTTTTTTTAATGAATTAATGAATATTTTCAAATCTGTCAATTATAATATTTAATACTGTAAATATCAATAGCTATAACCTACATAAACAAAAGCTCTTTGTGGTCTTCAGTAATTTACAAGACTGCAAAGAAGTCATGACACCAGAATGCTTAACTGCTGTTGTAGCTGACACTCCCTATATTTTAATGGGCCAAATAATCAGAGGGATGCAATAAATACAGGTGCCAAATATGAATTGTAATTATATATTATTTTTCTTTGATTTTCCTAAGTTCTTTCTTTCTTTCTTTCTTTCTTTCTTTCTTTCTTTCTTGGTCGTCCTTTTCTTGTATTTCCTAGTTCCATCACCTTCTTAAAAAGAACCATCATGAATCTCATGAAGTAAAATTGAGACATAAAAAAAAAAATAGAAATATTTCGTAGTAGTGTGGGATTCTCTCATTGTTGACTAGGAAGTCTTTTGATCTAATGCTCTAACTCTAGGCAAGATTCCACTGAGCCTTTAATAATAATAACTATAATAATACGAGTATTATGGCTGATACTTATTAAACACTTGTTACATGCCAGTCATTGCCCTACGTAATTTAAATGCATTATTTCACTTAATCTTCACAATAATCTTTTGATATAGATTAAAGTATTATTAACATTTTGTCTATGAGGAAATGGAAGCCCAATAAATTTAGAAACTTAAAGGAAGTCACACAGGTAGAAATTAAACTTGCTTTAGAGCCCATGTTGTGTCTACACCCAGAATCAAAGCTCTTTCTCTATAAGCATTATCACTTAAGTAGAAAACTTTTTCCAGCCCTTATTTGTTTACTGTTTTAAAAGTTTATTAATATTCAGACTAGCAATTCTTTAAAACCAAGAATACTTGTTTTATGTTTTTTTCATGTATAATAACAGCATGGTGCTGACTTTATATATCATGATGATCTGAATAATCTTGCCCAACAAATTAGCTGTCAGTTAATTTTGTGTTCATATGTATTAATTACTGATTATTTACTGTGTAACAAACTTAGTGACCTAAAACAATAAATGTAGGGGCACCTGGGTGGCTCAGTCGGTTGGGCGTCTGCCTTCGGCTCAGGTTGCAATCCCAGGGTCCTGGGGTCGAGCCCCACATCGGGCTCCTTGCTCAGTGGGGAGACTTCTTCTCCCTCTGCCTGCCGCTCCCCCTTCTTGTGCTCACTCTCTCTGTGTCAAATAAATAAATAAAATCTTAAAAAACAAAAACTAAAACAATAAATGTTTATTATCTCATGGTTTCTTTAGGTCAGAAATTCAGGAAAGGCTTACGTGGAAATTCAGAAATAATTCTAGGCAGGGTCTCAGGAGGTTGTAGTTGTAGGGGTGGAAAATTTTCTCCTTCTTCCCTTCTAAGTTCTTTGGCTGGTCTAATAATTAAATTGATGTAAGACAGCTTAACAAAAGAAAAACAAAGAATATTATATAAGGGAGCCCTATAAAGATATGAAGACTCAAAGGCAGACAGATAATTAAGCTTATATAACATCCTAAGCTAAGGAAGGGAGTAAGGGTCTGAGGATATAAAAGGGTGGAAAGCCATTCAGGGGAAGGCAGAAGATAAGTTTCCTAGGTAAAAAGTTATCTCTAGGGGCGCTTGGGCGGCTTAGTCGGTTAAGTGTCTGCCTTCGGCTCTGGTCATGGTCCCGGGGTCCTGGGATCAAGCCCTGCATCAGGCTCCCTGCTCGGCAGGGAATCTGCTTCTCCCTCTCCCTCTGCAGCTCCCCCTGCTTGTGCTCTCTTGCTCTCTCTGTCAAACAAATAAATAAAATCTCTTAAAAAAAAGTTATTCTAGTAATAGCTCTCTTTCTGGTATAGACTCCTTTTCTAATGTAAATTCAGGCAGTTGAGGGGAAGGCAAAAAGCTTTTCTTTCTGAATATGCTGGGTTTTTGATTGCCTTTAGCTCAAAATAATCTCATGTCAAAGTAGCATTTTTTGGGGTGACAATTTCTACTCCCCTTCATGGTCAAGATGTTGACCAAGGCTGCTGTCATCCGAGGGCTTGACTATTACTACAGGATCTACTTCCAAAGACCTCACAAGGGGTCTTCACAAGAGTTTCTTACCTTAACTTCTCCATAATGCTGCTTAAGTGTCCTCATGACATGGCATTTGGCTTCATCCAGAGTGAATGATTCAAGAAAAGCAAGGTGAAAGCTACAATGTCTTTTATGATTTACCTTTAGATCATACGTTAACATCTCTGCAATATCCGTTTGGTTACACAGGTCAAGTATATTAAATGCAGGAATCAACTACTCCAGGGCATGAAAGCTAGGGAACAGGAATCATTGGGAATCATTTTGGAGACTGGCCAGCACAATGTGTTTTGATTATTTTATTTTAATTTTTTAAGATTTTATTGATTTGAGAGAATAAGAGAGAGAGAGAGAACGAGCAGGGAGAAGGGGCAGAGGGAGAGGAAAAAGCAGGCTTCCCGCTGAGCAGTGAGCCCGATGCAGGACTTGATCCCAGGACCCTGAGATCATGACCTGAGCTGAAGGCAGATGCTTAACCAACTGAACCACCCAGGCGCCCTTTCTGATTATTTTAAACATAAGTTTTAGCTAAGCTTCAAGTAATGAGCAATTCTGACTTTCCAACTTGATTTTCTCTTATTATTTTATCCACTTTCTTCCTGTTCTACATCCACTAGTCTCCTCTCCTCACTCCATGTCTTTTATTGTGGTATATTAACAGAATTAGGAGGAGTGGAGAGTAGAGAGAAAAGACCATGGCCTTGGAATCTTTTAAGCCCAGGCTTAATTTCTAACTTTCCAATTTACTTATCTATAAAATTGGAATATTTATACTTACCTTACTGGCTTATGGCAGAATTAAATGAGTGCCTATAATGTGATAACTGTTCAAGAAATATTAGTCATGTTCAAATCAAATCTCTATCATTTCTTGTTTTGGTCCTTTGAAAAATACAAGGTGAAACTACTTAGTAAATACATTTAGTATAATGTATTTATTTCAACTTTTTTATTGACGTCATCCCCATCTCTCTGCCTAAGCAGTTACTGCAGCTCCAAGGAATTAGATGATCTGTTCATTTTTCAAAGATATTTTTTTTTAATTTTTATATTCCAGGAGCACCTGGGTGGCTCAGTTGGTTAGGCATCTGCCTTCAGCTCAGGTCGTGATCCCAGGATCCTGGGATCAAGTTCCGCCTCGGGTTCCTTGCTCAGTGGAGAGTCTGCTTCTCCCTCTACTCTTCCCCCTGCTTTTGTTCCCTCTCTCTCTGTCTCTCTCTCAAATAAATAAATAAAATATTTAAAATAAATAAATAAATATTTATATTCCATATATACCCATAGCATCCAGAAATATATTAGATGTAATCCTCACTGCTTTGTTTTTACAATGTGAATAAGATATCAGTATTTTTTTCTGATTCTTGATAATATAAGTGTGTTTTATGATATTATAAGATGGTAGTTTGTCTCAGTTTATACTGTTATATCAAAGGGAACAGAAAAGTTTATGTCTTTTTTTTTTTTTTTTCCAATTAGAGGTCATTTCCCCTACTACTGACTCAAACTATACTGAAAATATCAGAAAACACAGTACTTATTTATGTATTTCGTTCATCTAAATAATGGATTTAATATTTTGCCTTTATAAGAATCAATTAGTTATTATTAGAAAGGGTATTGAATACAATGAGAAATGCAATATAGCTATGATATAGGAGTTCTTGAGTTTAGCATATGTATGAGCATAATTTATACAATTTCATTTCAATCTGTAATGTGAAATTGGTAACAGAACATGACATAACTAAAGCTTGATGCAAGAATGGCTTTCTTATTCCATGTCTCAGCTATCACAATTTTAATGCTAAATGGTTTATCATTTTTTATTAACTAGACATTTTTTCTCGATGACAAGCTTAAGGAATAGTCTAGAATTTTATAAATATTTGCAAATGTATGTAAATTTTTGGTCACACATAAAGTAGCAATTTTCTTTTTCACGTGGGTTGAATTTACTTTTAAGTATTTGAGTCACATACATAAATATAAGCCATAAATATTATTCAACACATGCCTCAGCATTTCCTTTTTCTCTTTTCCTGATGTTTCATTAGTGACATTTTTCAAATCAAATTTAACTAATCCTTGGTTCAGTCTCCAAACAGGAAATCGGTTCAGTGAGCGGGGATCTGAATGACAAAAGAACTGCTCACTTAGAGGATGATTTAAACTACTTTGGTCATTGAAAAAAAATGCAAGCCTCCTGATTTTTCTGACCTTAATGCTCTGAGTTTTCAGTTTGGATTTAACTGTGAATGAAAAACTTTGAAAAGCCAAATAATCCATCAATATTATATTTGCTAGAGCCTGAGTTTCATATAACATCAAAGTATTTTTATGGCTTTGATATTTTTTCCTCCCTTAATTATGTTAGCCCTGGATATATTGCATTTAATACTCTTTTCCTGGCTTGCTCTTATTAGCAGTTAACACTTCATGTAGAACACAGCTAGAATTCCTGACAGCAGTTACTCAACTTTTTTGGTTGATAAATATGGTAGTGCTTAACTTAGGACAAAAAGAAAACATAGTTTCAAATCAACATGTAAATTGAAGATTATCTGTTCATATCATATGTGTATGTGATAAGCAGATATATGTGTACAAATATAGAGCTTCATGATAATAAGACCCTTTAATGTTAAAAATAATAATCAAAATAACTACAAATTTGGTTTAGAAGAAAACAAGTTAAATTGAAAAAAATCAAAGGTACCTAGGATCACAGCAGTCAGAAAAGGTCTTTTTAAGATGTAAACAGGGACATTTCATTACCCTGCTAAACCACCTTTGATGGCTTCTATATGCATTTAGAACAAAATGCAAACCCTTAAACTTTGCACATAAGAACCTCAAATGACAGGGTTCTGCCCTCCAGAAGATTATGGTCAAGTTTGGGACTCAGGCATTAAACAAATACTCTTAGGTATGTAGTGATAAATTGTGGTAAGTGGAATAAAGGGGAATGAAAAGGGACTCCAAGAGAGGTTAACCTGAGGAACTGAAACTAGATTGGTGGGTCAAGGAAAATCTGAGTTAAGGTCTGAGGTTTGGAAGAAGAGTCCTAAAAAGAGCATTCTGGAGGAGGGAAGGGTCTGTGTAAGAGCCTGAGAAAGGAAAGATCTTCATGAGCTAAAGAAAGTTCTTGATGGATTATCCAAAATAAGTGTTATAATGTAGTAAAAAATGTTCAATTTTATTAGTCCGAGATCATTCTTTATGTACTTCAGCACTTCCTCTGTGCACTTTATAGTGTTTAGTATATATTAGATGACCAGTAAACATTTAATGAATAAGTACATACACAAGTTTAATGGTGACAATAACTAAAAGGGGGAAGGGGTAATAGTAACTACCTCACATGATTGTGAGTCATAAATGAGACGTCTAATAGAAGGTCCTGACCTCAGAGCCTGGAACATAGAAGTGTTTGATAAATGCTTGCCTAAAAAAATTGAATTTCTTACTTTGTT
Source organism: Phoca vitulina (assembly GCF_004348235.1). NCBI lineage: Eukaryota > Metazoa > Chordata > Mammalia > Carnivora > Phocidae > Phoca > Phoca vitulina. Next base: position 76,164,801 of record NW_022589707.1, read on the forward strand.
CTTGAACTAATCTAAATGAGTATTACAGGAAATGTTGGAAGACATGGGTGCTTGGGTGGCTCAGTCGGTTAAGCATCTGCCTTCAGCTCAAGTCATGATCTCAGGGTCCTGGTCTAGAGCCCCGCATCGGGCTCTCTGCTCAGTGAGGAGTCCGCTCCTCCCTCTGTTCTCTCTCTCTCTCTCTCAAATAAATAAAATCTTTAGAAATGTTGGAAGACAAATTTTACAACTTTTAAATGAAACAATCGCTATGTACTACCAAAAATTCTTATTAATTACTTAAATTAGATGCTATCAATGTATTTTCCTCTCTTGTTCCTACATGGTTGGCAGAGGTAAGTTCTTTTCCTTTCGCATACAAACACAAACACACTTTCAGATGTTTGGTAGATAGTGCATCATCAGTAATGGTTTTGGGATAGGTGATGACCTCAAAGCTTGTATTTCCCTTCAGAGTATCAAAATATGTGTCATTTTTAGTGGCCAAAAAACCCCCCAAAAAACAATTATAAGCTTAGTTTGGAATACAGTTCTGAAGCTCTCTCTTATTTATCTTGGTTTTTCTCTTGAAGGCTAAACCTAATATTACCCAAATCCAAATTTGGCTGCCCTTGGCTGAATGGCCAATATTCAAAAAATGAGTTTTGATTGGAAAAGGAAATTGAGCTTTATTCAGAATGCTGACTACCTGGGGAGAAGGCAGATTCTTGTCCAAGAGCCAAATCTGAGGTTTCTGCCTAACCTAGGGGTTTTTTAGGAGTTTATGGTAGTTAATCAGCAAAAAGAGTCTGTAATATTTCTGTAATATTTCTTGACTATGTGCAGACTCGCTGATGCCAGCTACAGACGTAATCTCAGTGCTTGAAGGTTGTGCAAGGGGGTCTGGTTCCTGTTTTGTGACACGCAAGAGTGCTCTATTCTTTCTAGGAAAGAATGCATGATTTATAGATAAAGGAAGGTTGGTTAGTCAATCACGTGACTAAGGGCATTTGCTAAAGTTTAAAGACTAGTAGGTTAGCTGGAAGAGCCAAGGGGGCTTCATTAACAGCCTTATATGTGGACATGAAGTCCTTGCCTTCTGATTATTGAAGTAGGAGCTCTATACTTCAAATCAGACAATTTGTTATTCCCTGTTTCTAAATAAAACTATGAAAATCCGTGTTGCTGAAAGAAAATCTGTTTCAGATATATTATTCTCAGTGTTTCAGTCTCTTGCCAAATGGTAAGCAAAATACCCAGAAAGATACATTCATTTTTCTTAGCCACCAATAGAATTCATTACCCAAATATGATAGAACATTGTCAATCACTTGGATTATTAAAAAATGAAACATGGATCCCTATAGATAAAATCAAAATATGTTCCATGGTTTCTATGAAATCATGTTCTAATAGGTTATTTGTATATTTTTATTTCCTTAAATATGGCTAAGTTCAGTCCCTTCAACCAGACAATACCATTCATGGTTAGGTAAATTTAATGTCCTCTGTTGCTTCAGTTTGAACTTGAAACCCCAAACAATCACCTTGCAAATGCCTGCCTTTGATCCGTTGATCACAAAACCTGAGCAAGGCAGTATGGATGGTTTAATGTGAATTTGATGTAGGAAAGATGTTATTAGGGTTCAAAGCCGACGGCCAAGAAAGAATTCTTGAGACGTCTTTGGTGCAAAAAGGTGGTTTTATTAAAGCAGGGGGACAGGACCCGTGGGGAGAAAGAACTGCAATGGGGTCATGAGGAGTGGCCCATTATATACTTTCAAGTTGGGAGGGGGTTAGGGATAGCATAAGTCTCTAAGGAATTTTGGAAGCAAGGTTTCCAGGACCTTGAGGGTGCTAGCTATTGTTGGGAAAAGGTCATTTATTACTGTCTAATAAAACCTTAGTCATGAGACCCTTCAGATGTGTATCTGTGGGCCATATGCTTGGGGGATGATTGCCAACACGTATCTTGGAGGGTTTAGAGATAAAGGAAGTTTCCAAAGGAATTCTTATAAATTAAAGTAGACTTTTATAGGATCTGGGAGGGTGAGGGGCGGGGGGCGGTCAGGCTAGGATTGCCTTTTGCCCTTAGCAAAGTATTAACATTGTCACTCTGTTGGAGTGACACTCTGGAGTGTCACTCTGCCTGCTTCAAGGACTTGTCAGTGGGCTGTAGGTAGTAAGGAAATTTTAATAATTTTTCTTCTGCCTTTGTTTCCCAAATCAAATTCATTACTCTTATTAAGAAAATGACATAAAGCCCTACTGGGTAAGACACAATAGAATCATTTTCATGTATTAGCTACAGAGAAGTGTTCATATTATATTATCACTTTTACATGAAAATATGAAAAGAAAAATGTTAAAAATAAAAAGTAAAAGTATAATAAGCAAAACAGTCCTTCCATTTTTGTCCTGAGCACAGGACATTTTCTTCTGGGGCACAGAACAATAGATTCTGGATAATGGATTATGAGCTAAAATGATGACCATTTTGAGGCCTGTCCCATTAAACCTCCACCTGAGTAGGAAGGATATCAAGGGCTTAGAGGAGACGGACTCACAAGCTAGAAAGCCTGGATCCTTAAATGACTGTATGGCTCAATCCTTCCGCCCATCCCACCCCTAGCTCACCCTTCATGCCAATCTATAATGAACTGTGGGTGGCAAATAACCTTTGTTGCCTATCGCCACTGATATTTTGGGGTTGTTTGTTATTACAGTTAGCTTACCCTGAGCAGTCCAATACCCAATTTTCTATAGAGAATACTATTACTGAATTTAATCAGAATCCTTGAGTATGAGAGCTTCTCGATCATGGGTTCTGGATAAATTAAATAGTGGTGAGACCTTCAAAATATTTACTACAGAAAGATTAATTGTACCACAAAGCTACTAGGGACAAGTTTAATGGAATTGCATACAAAGTATTCAGACTTTACAGATTCTGTGTAATGGAAGATCTGTTTTCGGGTGTTCTAAACAGTAAAACACTTGGTACGCAGAAAGAAGGCTACTTCCCATCACTATGCTCATCTTTCATAGCTCATAGTCTGCACAAACTGCAATACTCAGGAAATGTTGCATGGAAAAAAAAAAAAAAAAAAAGCTAATCGCACAGGGAGCTCGTAACTGGCGGAAAAAGCTCAAACCCAAAACACTCGGCTAAGAAAGGTGGAGAACTGCAGCAGCATACAGCTGAGCCTGAAGCAACCAGAAGCCTACGGGAGTAAAGCATGTCCTGGAAGTTAAGACTCACTACTTTCAGAGTGAATTTTAAGCAAGAGCAAAAGCAAAGACTGTGCCCTGATAGAGGAAGCGAACGTCATTCCTCAGATGAGACCTCTAGAAAAACAGGAATTAAACACACACAGAAGAGAATCCAAACTGGGACAAATCTCTCTCCTAAGATACATAGGTTAAGGGTTTGCACCACTTCCTCAGAAAGGCAGAAAGAGGTAATAGAACCCCTATGCTTGACTTACACTGCTGTGTACACAGTGATGTAGGAAATATTCTCTTTAATAAGTGAGGCTTCAGCCGTTTTCAGTAAGTTGTTTTAATGTTCACCTTATGTTCTGAATTTAGGGCTCTCCCTTGCTTTCAGTATTAAAAGTACTCAAAAAGGCCAAACCAGGCAGTACTTACGGAATTCTATATTTACAAAGCTTCTCTCTGCCGGTGTGCAGTTAGTCGCTGGGTGGCCACTTATACAGCCCTTATCAAACAAACCTATCTAAACCCAGTTGTTGTCCACTGCTTATGTCCTCAGAACTATAGCACATGAGGCACATGTTCAGCAAAACATGACCAAGATATAAAAGGGACACCTGCAAAGACAAATAAGGACCTGTCCTGAGCAGTTAAAGAATAAATTTTAAGTCACTGCTATTATTAACCCCAACAATTCTGTAGCCCCCTGAAAGGGACCTCATGTTGGCGCTGTGACAGTCATTCATGAAACATGGAAGTTCCAGTTGGAATAGCATCATCTGTGCCTTTTTTTCTTTTGGTTTCCTTGCAAGCTAGTAAACTATAAGGATCCAGAGGATGTTTGACAAATTCCTTCAGAATGCATCTGCTAGGTCACACTAGAAATGTCTAATCTATTGTTTTGCCCAAACTGTATTTAGATTTTCCTGGTTGGAGTAAGAATGAGTAACATGAACTCAGCAAGGACATTTGCACAGCTTTGTGTCTGTGCATTTTACTGGGTATAGTTCAGAAAGAGAATTCTTCTTCTTTTTTTTTTTTAATTTTATTATGTTATGTTAATCACCATACATTACATCATTAGTTTTTGATGTAGTGTTCCATGATTCATTGTTTGCGTATAACACCCAGTGCTCCATTCAATACGTGCCCTCCTTAACACCCATCACCAGGCTAACCCATCCCCCCACCGCCCTCCCCTCTAGAACCCTCAGTTTGTTTCTCAGAGTCTATAGTCTCTCATGGTTTGTCTCCCCCTCCGATTTCCCCCCCTTCATTTTTCCCTTCCTACTATCTTTTTTTTAACATATAATGTATTATTTGTTTCAGAGGTACAGGTCTGTGACTCATCAGTCTTACACAATTCACAGCGCTCACCATAGCACATACCCTCCCCAATGTCTATCACCCAACCACCCCATCCTTCCCACCCCCCACCACTCCAGCAACCCTCAGTTTATTTCCTGAGATTAAGAATTCCTCATATCAGTGAGATCATATGATACATGTCTTTCTTTTATTGACTTATTTCACTTAGCATAATACTCTCCAGTTCCATCCATGTTGTTGCAAATGGCAAGATTTCATTTTTTGATGGCTGCATAATATTCCATTGCATATATATACCATATCTTCTTTATCCATTCATCTGTTGATGGACATCTTGGCTCTTTCCATAGTTTGGCTATTGTGGGCATTGCTGCTATAAACATTGGGGTGCACGTGCCCCTTCGGATCACTACATTTGTATCTTTGGGGTAAATACCCAGTCATGCAATGGCTGGGTTGTAGGGTAGCTCTATTTTCAACTTTTTGAAGAACCTCCATACTGTTTTCCAGAGTGGCTGCACCAGCTTGCATTCCTACCAACAGTAAGAGGGTTCCCCAGAAAGAGAATTATTCTTTAAATAACTTTGGTCTCTAAATATCAAAGGAAGGCATAGGCCTTTCCCCACTGGAATATGACCAAGGACTGTGGCCTGTCATTCAGTATCCACTATGAAGCCTGAAGTTTCCTAAGACCAAACTCCTAGAGAAGAATGAAAAAAAGAAACAAAATGAAAAAAAAAAAAAAAAAGCAAGCAGTAGCAAGATCATGCAGCCCATTGGGGCCATTCTGGGCCCAAAACTTCCCAAGGAGAGGCTAAATGTACATGAATGACTGATGAATCTATTTACAAAGAAATGAAAATTCAATAAGCGAACTTATTTTGGTTTGTTTTGCTTAATTTTGTTGTTGTTGTCAGCATGATAAGAATACCTTGTGTCATTGAATTTTTTCCATTTGAGACAATTCATTGACTGAATTGACTAGTCATTTATAATGCTGGGTTGATACAAAATGGGATGTTTGAGACCTCCTCAGAGTAATTTCCCCTATAAGATGAAGCGATGATCACAGAAATGCATACAGTAGTTTCCACAACTATTTATTGGTTTATTGCTAACCCAGAATGAAGGCTGTATAAATACTGCCCCGAAACAATTATCAAAGGTGAAGAATGAAGTTGGTCCCTTGTTCATTTGGTCTGTATTGTATTGTAACAACCAAACTGTTAAGTATTACAGTTAGTTTTTATCTCCTCACCACTTACCTAAAAAGAAAACTGGACAGAAAAAATAAAACAGGCACTTTGTTTCTTGTGCCATTGCATGAGTCTGGTCCTTTAATAAAATAATGTACATTTTTCTGTAGGTTCCTGTGGAATGTTTATTTACAATTGAAAATTGTTAACTTTGACAGATCTCTTTGTCATGCACCCTGGCTCTTACTTCACCCAGAATATTATCTGAACTACTCCTCGGAGCACTCTCCTTTTGGGCAAAGCTGGACTAGCTCTGTAAGACATCTTCTTTTGTCTGACCCCCCTCCCCTCGCTTCCAGCACTAATATACAGTTCATTGGATTTGGTCATGGTCTTCTAAAAACTTTGCAATTGAATTGAATAAAACATATCTGATGTGACTATAATACTTCTGAACATTAAAAATATTTCTCTCTATATTGATAATAAATACTCACTATTGATACTCATGAGTGACTAACATATCTGAAGTTTTCTATTTCTATTATTATACAGCTAATATTACTGAAATGTTTGAATGACACTTTTTTAAATACTTTCACACAAATAACAAAGTACTAGAAATCACAGAAATAAAAAAAAGCAACATACCTGTTTTTGTACCCGAGATTAGAGCATCACAATTCCTGAAGTTGAATTCTAGGTTTCTTGTTGATCTACTTTATGGAATTTCAGATCTCTAGAACTTGTTCATAATATATTAAAAGAAAAAATAGGGGTGCCTGGCTGGTTTGGTCGGTAGAACACATGACTCTTGTTCTTGGGGTTTTAAGTTCAAGCCCCAGAGTTGGATGTAGAGATTACTTAAAAAATAAAATCCTTGGGGCGCCTGAGTGGCTCAGTCGTTGGGCATCTGCCTTTGGCTCGGGTCATGGTCCTGGGGTCCTGGGATCGAGCCCCGCATCAGGCTCCCTGCTCAGCGGGGAGTCTGCTTATTCCTCTCCTTCTGCCTGCCATGTGCTCTCTCTCTGTCAAATAAATAAAATTTAAAAAATAAAATAAAATAAAATCCTTAAAAAAGAAAGAAAAACAAAACAAAACAGTCATTAACTTGATCATTATCCAAGATAAGTTGCTTTTTATTGCTGTATGATACAGATAAACCTCAACTTTGACTCAATTAGTTCCTAGGCCCCAATTATATGCATAGCCAACGTAAGGCAACCCCTTATTTCCAATAGTTATAGGGTTGTAAACGGGAGTTTCATTCTGGGAAAATTTGTTTTATTCCATAAAACACAAAAATTGATCATTAAAGGAAAATAAATGCAAATATATGATGTTTATACTTTCTTAAGTATGTAAAATCAAATTATCTTAAAAAACGAGATCCAAATATTCCTTTAGAGAAGGTTTTTTTTTTTCCCCCCAAGAGCTGGACTAGTAAAGGCTTCTTAAAATAAGATCAATAAAATCTGGACTGAAGAAACCATCTTCTTACTTGGTAAATCTCTCTGTGGCAAACAGAAGCATTTTTCATTTTTCAAGGACATTTGAACTACTTCCAAAATTTGTGTTATCTGTCTCAAAAATTTTTATTGACAATTTTATGACCACAGAAGTCTTTAAATGTTAAATTATGGGGGGGGCAGTTTCCATGGTAATTCCTCTCCCTGAAATATCTACTGCTCTTCCATGTCAATAAGAGCTTTCTTGCTGAGCTTCTGAGAACTACCAACCAGCTCAGCTGAGCCATCATGACCCAGGATTAGCCAGGTGGTGTTGCCAGTGGAATTATCAGAGCATGTGAATCCTCACTGAACCCAGTTCTTAGCCACTTGTAATTTCAATTTTTGATCATTACCAAAGGGATCTAGTCAGTATAACAAAAGTTATAAAATGTGTAGGTCACAAGTTATAAACTGGAAGCTACCCACATTTCAGAGTATCATATTATCAAATATTTTATGTTTTTTAGTTGCAAGTGGCATCTAGTTATATGACATAGCTGTTTTAATCAATTCACCTTCCAAAATCGCTTAATCAATCAATCAATGATTATTTAATTAATTTTAGAGCCTTTTTTTTTTTTTAAGATTTACTTATTTATTTGAGAGAGCGTGCATGAGCTGGGGGAGGAGCAGAGGGAGAGAGAGAGAATCCCCAAGCAGACTCCCCACTGAGCCCAGAGTCCAATGCGGGGCTTGATCCTGCAATCCTGAGATCATAACCTGAGCCAAAATCAAGAGTCCGTCGCTTAACCAGCTGAGTCACCAAGGCGCACCAAACCCTTAATTTAGAACTGAAGAGAGAAGATAAAGCACATCAAGCCAAACTCCTGCATGAGACAGGAGTCCCCAAAACATGTTCACTGATTCTGTTAATGAATATGAGTATATATTTCCTGAATATACAGGATATATATACGGGAAATATATATACCATTGTACATACCATTACCAACTAAACACAGTGCTATTCTAGTTTTTGGCCTTATGGGCTCATTCTACTGATTCAACATTAATCATAATTTTGGCTTTTATTTTGAGAACTAAATTTTTGTGATATTCAAACATGATATTAAGAAAATAGCCATCTTTGGGGCACCTGGGTGGCTCAGTCGTTAAGCATCTACCTTCAGCTCAGGTCATGATCCTGGGATCCTGGGATGGAGCCCCACATTGGGCTCCCTGCTCAGCGGGAAGCCTGCTTCTCCCTCTCCCACTCCCCTTGCTTGTGTTCCCTCTCTCGCTGTGTCTCTCTCTGTCAAATAAATAAATAAAATCTTAAAAAAAAAAAGCCGTCTTTTCCTTTTTTACTATCAAATAAATGTTGAATTTTTATGAAAGGAGTTTTTCTAAATCTGCTAAGAAGATCACATTTTTTTCTTCTTTGCCCTATTTTTATGGTAAAATTATATGAATAGATTTCCAAATATTGAATCATCTATCTGTCAGAATAGTCTAGATTATGCTGTAGTAACAAACATCCTTTTATCTCCATGATTTAAAACAGGATTTCTCACTTGGTGCTATTGATTTTTTGGGTTGGGTAATTCTTTGTTGTGGGGGGCTTTCCAGTGCATTGTAGAGTATTTAGCAGCATCGCTGGCCTCTATCTACTAGATGCCAGTAACACACATCCCCATATAAGTTTTGGCAACTGAAAATGTTTCCAGACATTGCCAAATGTTCTTTGGGGGCGTATGTGTGGGGTGGTTGACCCCAGTTGAGGGTTTTAAAACTGTGAGGTCTTGTTTCATTCACAGTACATGTCCATCAAAAATTAGTTGGAGGCTGTCCTTTAAAACCTTCTCTCTGGGATGCAGACTGATACAGCTCCCACCAACTGGATTGCTGGACACAGTGTTAGAAAAAGAGAGGTTGTACAAATTGCACACCAGTTCTTAAAACTTTTGTGTGGGAGTGATACATGACACTTCCACTCTCGTGAGCTTGGCCAAAGCAAATCATGTGGGTATTCAAATGGAACTGGGAAATGTACCATGTGCCCGAAAGACAGGGAGCCAGTTATTTTTTTGCACATTAAAATTGTTTCTAAAGGTTAGTTATTAAAATAATGCTGTAGTGATATCCTTGTATATAGTTATATGCCCAACCCTGTTTTCTTAAGATAAACTTCCAGAAGAAAAGATACGCAATCCTAAGATTTTCATACATAATCCCAAAATATCTTATATTGTTAGCAATAGTGCCTGTTTCTCAGCAATTTCTCCAATATAAGGAAAATTAATTTAACGTTACCAATTTAAAAAACAGAAAATAGTATTTTATTTTAATTTGCATCTTTTTGATTATTAGTAAGCTTAACTGGTTTGGGGGGGTGGGTGGCTGTTGTTATTTCCTTCTGTATGAGTTGCTTTACTTGCCCTTAGCCCGTTTTCCTGGTGTAGAGGACTTCTCCCCAGAGGCTTCTACCATAAATTCTATTCAGGTCTGTTATTTTCTCCTAGCCCACCATTTTTGCCTTCCAGTACAGCAGTTGATTAATATTTAGAAAATCACTAGATTAGCTCATCTAATCTAGTTTTATAGGTCACTAGAATATAATCCTTGGAGTCCACATTTTGGGTTTGAATTCAAGCTTAAATACTGAGCTAGTTGTGGGACTTCAGGCAAGTCACTTTATTCCCTAAGACTTAATTTCTGTTTCTGTAAAACATGCATAATAATTTTTATCTTCTGATATTGGTGTATATGTTACCTGGCATAATAGTACGCAGAGTGAACTTAGTTATTGTTTGTATTGTTGTTGGTCTTAGTGTGATTAAATATGATGGCACTGTGCTCTAGGAAGGCAAAGTGATCTGCTGACTAATCTTCATCAGGGCTCTTCTTTCACTTTTGTGCATTCTTTGTGCTTTGTTACTCTACTTTTTATAGATAGGGCCTAACCTCGAGGGTGGGATTCTAATAAGATAAGTAAATAATGGAGCAGGTATTTTTAAAGGAGTGAGACATCATAGCATGTCTCAGATAATACCAAGTAAGGCAGCCATTCTTGTGCCTGTGTGGATGGTTGATTCGTATATATAACTCTAACATCTTACTACGCAGCAGAGTTTCTGATTTTTAAAAGAACAAACATAAACATAAACTAACATAAACAAACAAAACCCAGCAGGCCAAGAATTAAGATTACCCAAAATGAGAAAATACACTTCATTTGTTTTACTGAATATGTGATATTATCCTAAATTATTTATCTATTTATCATCTATCTATCTTTTGATCACTTGACAACTCTACCTACCTATCTAGAGATAGAAATGTAGATATATCTTCTTAGGTATAGTACTGTGTTCGTAATTGGCAAATAGTCTGGGTGTGTATTTTTGCCTCTCATATGGGACCTACTTACAACGATTTTTCATTTAAAAAAAATGGATCCTGTATATGACCACCATACCCATTTTTTGATGTTTGTAAAGGACCACAGGTAGATTTTATGTGCTAACCAAAAAAGGCTAGAAAGAGTCCTAGTAGAATATGCAAAATGTTTGAAGGGTAATGAAGTCATGATGGCAGTCAGTATCATTCATCTTCCATGGATTTTAAATCTTCGCTGAGAGAGCATGTGCCAGTAAGAGGAAATTATTGGCTATTTAGATAATTGAAGTCAAATTTAATGGATTCTGCTATTAACCAAAATTGAAAGATTTCTTAAGTTGTTTCCCTAAGATGAACACAGAATAAATAAAATATATGTTTGTGAGACTTAGGTAGCTTAAATTAATGTTCCTCATAACCATTTTATCCTAGTTTTTTATTCTACATAAGGCTTAAGGAGAGAATGTAGACAACTAAGGGATTTTTATCTTTCAGGAGCTTACAATATAGTGAAAGTATTTTTTTTTTAAGTGAAAGCAGACAAATGAATAAAATATACAAAACAAACTGTTACCGGTGTTAAGAAGAAAACCAACAAAGGGCTGAGATGGAGGATCTACAGGGAACCTACCCTAGATAGGATGCCAAGAGGAACTGAGGAAAGGCCACTGAGACTTCACATAGGGCTACAGAGGCAGACAAACCACACCTTACACAGCCTCCCAGAAGGAAGGAGATGGATTTTATGTCAACCACAGTGGGGAGGTCTAGAAGGGCTTTAATCAGGGGAGTGAAATCATATGAAGATACTTCAAGGAATACCATAACTATAATCAAACAGTAAGAGGAAACAAGACTTAAATGAGGTTATTGGTGGGAAGCCTTCCCCAAGGGAAAAGGGAATCCCTGAATAGGAAAGTGTCAAGTGTCGCACCTTCCTAGCTTCTTTCTGAACTATGAAAGTCAGAACTGTATTATATATCTATAAGTCATATGCATTAGACTGAATTATAGCCAGAATTTTTGGGGGGGAGTACAGATAGATGTCCATAATGCAAATAAAGAAATGAAGAGATTAGGAGAACGCAGAGAAAGGGCAGTCAAGGGCAAAATAAAGGGAATTTGTGAAATTCTACGCAGCTGGAGAGCTCCCCTCCCCCCCAAAGCAAATAAAATGGAAATTATGGATAGAGTAACTGAAAACTATAGGAAAGATGAAAGTGCATTTTGATTGGGCTCGTAGCAAAAGATGAAAAGTTAGGAATCTGGAATAGATAAAGTTATAGGAATACACTGGTGATAAACATCCACAGAGGAAAAATTCTTCTTCAGTACAAGGAAGGAAGGAAGGAAGGAAGGGAGGAAGGAAGGAAGGGAGGATGGAAAAGAGAGAGAGCGAAAGAAAGACAATGCTATATGTACATTTCCATTACTATTTTGTGTCTAAATTAGGGAAGAGAAGGAAATACACAGGTTCTTCTTTTAGTAAAGCAGCGTGACTCGATTCCATAAAGTATAAGTACACCTGATTTCATAGATTTCATGATGTTATTACTCTAAACATGACCACTACAGTGCATAAGCTTATTTCGGGTCCCTCAAGGTGCATCGGTGCCTTGGCCTCACATGCAGGAGGATACAACTTCTGTGTTCTTAGATTAAGAAAAAACAAAGAAGAGACAGAGAATGAAGAAACTTGGTTATAACTATTTTTTAAGGAAGTGGAACACAAAATTGATTAAGACTTTGGGATTTATTTTCAGTTTATTTTTTGTGTTTAAACTTTTATTATAGAAAATTTCAAACATATGGAAAGTCAACAGAATAATGTAATGAATGCTATATAATCACACCATCTTGACCACTATTGCTTTCTGTAATTTGAGAGTTTAAAATGTGTTTTTTATGTAAATACAACATTAATTCTTAATAATGTGATGTTATTATATAGGGGGATATTATCCAACATTAGTTTATTTATGGCTAATATGAATTCAATGGATTTGGTAGCGATTGAGATAAAACAGAACAATCCTTTTTTGTCTTGCTTGTGTTTTGTCCTGATTAAACTTGAAAATTAAATGGTCTGCCTCTTTAGGAAGAGTCCTGGACCTGGAAGGTTTGGGGATCAGGCTTCTAGACTTGTGCTCTTCTACTAACTGGCCTTGTGACCTTAACTGCTCTGTGACTCAGTTTTCTCATGTTAACTTGAGTTGGCTGAATGTGATACTCCCCAAAGTAGGCTCATATTTCCAAGTGGCATATACTTCTCTTTACCAAAAAAATGGCCTGTACACTCCTCATCATCTACTCACCGTCCAATCTGCTCTTCAAGGCATGGTTCAAGCTTTTCATACTGTTGTTGGATCCAATTCAGTTCAATTCAACCAATACTTACTAATGGATTATATGTCAGGCACTGTTCTTGGCGCTGAAGATACAAATGTGACCAAAACTGACTCATATCCCTAACTTATTATCCTTTCATTCGAGTGAGGTGTCACCTAATGGAAGGTGAAATGGGATAGAAGTGAGGTAGGATGCTCAGGAAGGGCCTCAGCTTAGACGATGAGTTTGGAAGCAAGATGGAAAAGAAAGAGGTTGCTGGCTGTCTGGATATCTAGAAGAGCCTTCCAGGCTGAAGGAATGTTGATAACAAAGGCCTCATGGTGGAGTCTGCCTGCTGGTCTAGGAGAGTAATGAGGAGGCCAGTGTGGCCAGAACCCAGTGAACAATAACGTCAGGTACTGGGAGTGACCAAAATATTGTGAATGGCTTCATAAGCCACATTATGACATTGGTTTTACTCTCAGTGAGATGGGAAGCCTTTGGGGTTAAAAAGAAGTGGTAAGATTTGACTTATGCTTTAACAAGGTCATCGGTATGGCTGAGAGGAGAGCAGAAGCGAGACCAGTTAGGCCACTGCTATCATCCAGATTCGACATGAGAGTCCCTTGTTGGAAGTGGGAGTGGTGAGAAAGGGTTAGATTCTGGATCTATTCTGCAGGTATAGCTGATAGATTTGCTCTGGGGAGTGAAAGACAGAGAGAGGACAAGGGGATACCAAGTGGTTTTTGTTTGTTTGTTTGTTTGTTTTGTTTTGTTTGAGTACCTGGACACAAAGAGCTGTTAATGAAGAGGCAAGAGACTGTTGGGGTATTGGGGTGTGATAGTGTTTACCACCTCTAATACACCTGTGTGATCCACAAATGTCTAGTAGTCCCTCTCTGTCTCTCTCCACCTGCTTCACCATTTCTCTGTCTCTCTCTGTCCCACATTCTCAATATGTACTTGTTTAGAATCTGAAGTATCAACCAGGGAAGTGTCCAGAATAATTCACAGAGAGTAAAAAGTGAAATAATTCACAGAGAGTCTTTATCCTTTAGTGTTACACCATATTGTGTGACCCTTCAGGTTTTCTCTAAAACTGCATAAAGATTTAAAGTTGGAAGGGATCGGGCACCTGGGTGGCTCAGTCGGTTAAGCGTCTGCCTTCAGCTCAGGTCATGATCTCAGGGTCCTGGGATCGAGTCCCGCGTCAGGCTCCCCACTCAGCGGGGAGTCTGCTTCTCCCTCTGCCTCTGCCTACTTGTGCTTTCTCTGTCTCTCTGTCAAATAAATAAAATCTTTAAAAAAAAATTGGAAGGGATCATAAAGAATATCTTGTCCAACTTTTCACTTTATAGATATCGACACTTCGCTCAAATAAGTTAGATGACTCACCCATGGGACAGGAAAGAGGAGAAATAAATAGCATGGTTTTCTTAAAAGCAAGAAGTAAAGATACGGCCATGAGAAGAGCAATTATGTGAGTAAATGACATAGTTTTAAATCCCAAAAAAAGAAAACAAATAACAGAGTACAAACAAAAATGTTATATATATGCGCAGAGAGGAAAAGTGAGTTGTATCAAAGGCAGTAGTTTTGACATGATGGCAAAATAGACAATTCATTGTGCAAAGCTTTTGTTAACAGCTTTTCAGGTCAATAGTTTTTTGAAAAAATACAAATCTGCAATTTCTTCTCATTAATACCTCTTAGGACTTTTCCAGATTTGTGGAAATTAAGACAGAACACTTACACAATATTATACTGTTGGCCTATACAACCAATTAAAGTGGCTTCTAAAACAAAACTATGTAATGTCTATTTTGTTTGCAAATTCAGACTTGCATAAACTTAATTTACTTTTAAAGAATCTAACTTGAAGCAGAACAAAATTGAAAGCATTCCTCTTGTGTGGATTTTTATCTCTTTTTAAAATATTTTAGTGTCATTTATTTTTCATTTTCCACAGTTAAATGATAGCTTCAAAACCATGTTGTAACAAAGCTCTCCGGTGATTACTATTATTTCCTTAGTTAATTTGAATTTTTGTGTGTATTTTGCATTCATGAACATATAGATATAAATGTAAGTAAAGGGAAATAGGAATACTTTTTCCCCATGACTTTACATATATGCATGAAGAAAAGGCCCGTTTATCTTAACTCAGGCACACGCATGCCTAGATAGAATGTTTAGAATGATGCAGAAAGTAGTTAGCGATTGCATTATTTAATGGAAAGGAAAAATACAAGAAAAAAAAAAGAAACAAACCTGGTTTACACTTAATGATTACCTTTCTGAGCTTCAGTTTTCTTATCTGAAAAACTGGAATTACCATACTTACTGTGGCTACCTGATTGGTGGTTATAATGACAAAATGAGATAATGCTTTTGAAAGCTCCCTGATACACTGTGACAATGTTATTAGTATGCCCGTTCAGAAAACGTATCAACTTATCTTTTTCCTGATGGGAAAAGACTATCCTAGAGTCAATCAACGAAGAAAAGCAGTGTTTCCATGTTCTTTAAATAAAATCTGTGTCTGTATGCTTGACATTTTAAAGAAGTAAGCTACATCCTGTGTGCTAGAATAGAAATATAGTGAGTTTTTCTTCGATTCCTAAAATTAAATGTGATTTCACTACAGTAGTTATTTTGCTATTTATTAATGCACACAGGTATTCATTGGTACAGAGATGCTCTCTAAAAACCGTTCCCAGGACTGAGCACTGGTAGGTGTGAATGCCTGAGGAAAGAGAGTTCCTTAATCTGAGAGCCAGCAATTGACACCTTGTGGGTTCACCCATTGTAATTCAATTAAATTTTATTGAATTCCAATGGAGAAAATCTATAGGGGGCAAAGCTCCAGAGCTACCATACAGTGGAACTTCCTTCCAAAACTGGAAACCAATTTTGAAACTTACTGTTTCCAAAATAGCGCTGTAAATGAATAGGCTATCAAGGGACAGCTATAATTATGTTTTTTCACATCATGTGAAAACACATACACTTTTAGAGTGACACATTTAACCATCTCCAAATCAAATCAACATCTTCCCAAAATAAAGCCGACATGGCTGTATGTCATGAATCATTTTGGAAAACATTCTTTTTCTTGCTCCTGGCCATTTCAAGACACCTTTTAGATTTTATTTTAGCATCAGAATTTTGTTTTGTTATCAAAAGATACACCAGTCTTTATTCAAGTATGGGTCTAAGTCTTTACAGTCTTTGAAATTGATCACCTGGATGATTTTATCTTAAAGAACAGTAGTAAGATGACCAATTAACCCACACATATTAGTGAGTACCTATTATTTTTCAGGTTAGATGGTGTGGGGAATAAGAGCATGAGAGACATAATTCTTACCTACAAGGTCCTTGCCGACTAGATGGAAGATGAGAATAAAAATTTAAAAAATGGAATACTCTAAGAGTCATATAAGAGTATGGTCAAAATTCAAGAACAGACATGAGATTAAAAACTCTCATTTACTGACTCAGAATCTCCAAGGATGGGGCTTAAGAATTTGTATTTTTAAAGCAGCCAAGAAGATTGGGAGAGGTAAATGGGTTTGGAGGCCACTGTTTTCCACCTTGTCTCCTTCCAGTCTCTCCTCCAGCGACCTGCTTAGTGCTCTCCAAGTTTACAGAGAAACCTCGTAGGTGCCACCCACATCCATCAGCCTTTCCCCACGTCTCATCTGTTTGACCCACAGGCAGTCTCCACAGAGATGATGGCTGTCTCCTAGTTTTGTTTTTTGGATAGTCTTTCTCAGTGTCATTTAATGGCTCTGAATCCTTTCCTTTCACCTCAAATACTGATGTTTCCTTTTCCCTTTTCTTACTCCTAGTCTCTTGCTGGGTGTCGTACCCCCATTCTTTCACTTCAGTGAGAGGACTCAGTTATGCCCTGGATGCCTCCCAATACTACATTCCCAGGTCAGACTTCTTAAGATCTCCAGTTGGATTTCTGGCAGTTTCTCCAGACTCAGAATTGTTCAAAATCAAGCTCATTTTTATCTGCCACCCTTTATCAAAGGACTAACCCATCCCTCATTAACTGTAGGATGTAAGATGAAAGGTGAACTGAGGTGGGGGCAAGGGAGAATGGGAAATGACTCAAGCTAGGAATTAGTCACCCTCAAATTGTCCTTGTACATGACCATACATCCCTTTGTTTACTAAGACCTGTTTGTTCTACCTCAGGGATTTATGATGAATCCTTCTCTCTTCCTACTCCAGCCGTCCTGTTCGATTGTTGAGACAATCAACAATCCTGTGTTGAGACTCCTGAGTTGGAGGAAACTCAGATTGACTCAAGTTTGTGCTATCTTTAATCTCACTAGATATGAATTCTATTTCTTAAATTAACAATCTGAAATTTAGAGACCTTCCCACATTTCGAAAAATCTGAATCATGCTTTTATTTTAATTTCATTTTTATCATGTTCATTATTTATGAAGTCATCTAAAACTTAGGACAGTGTGGAGTTTTAAAGAATCATTTAGAAAGAAACTCCAAAGAGTTACTCTTAGCTCTTTAATATAAGAAAAATAGCAGTCGAAGTGAGATATTTACATTGCATTCATGAAGATTTCAAAGCAAAAAATGCTTCAGTGTCTAAGATCTAGTTTTTGGGTGTTTTTTTTGTTTTTTTTTTTCCCCAGCCATCTGTTCCGGTGCCTGCTAAGCTAGCAGGATATTCTTCCTGATGTTAACATCCTTTGCTTTAGCTTAGTCCTAAGCATTATTTCTTCCATTGTAAAACATTTTTTCTTATTTTAATTTTTTAGTACATCTTTTTTTTTTTACTATGTAGGCTAACCTCAGATATAAGTAGATATCTGTAGATATTTGTGCCGTAGATAACAATAGAAATTTTAAGATTTTTCCCCTTATCATAATTTTTAAAAAGTGAGTTGTTCCTCAGTTCAGATCTCATTTTCCTCTGAACAGCAGTGATGCTTTCAGGGTCCTTTCTCATTTCCCTTTATTTAGTGGGTGGGGAGGAATTTCTGCACATTTATATAGGCAATAATTCAGGCGTTTGTGCAAATTTTCTTACATAGAATACTCTTCACATTTAACCCTCTGCAATAGTCTTACTTCTGTATCTCACAATCAGAAGAAATGAATAAGATGCAGTAAGTTGTCTCAGCAATCAGAAGTCATTCCTCAAGCAATTTATCCGAATATCATTTGTGAGGCGTTTACGCAAATGACAACCCTTCTGCTTGCTCACAGGGCATGTAAATTCTGCATGCAATTTCCCTACAACCTGTCAGTCACCTTGCTTTTATTCCAGAGGAACTCAAGCAGTTATGGCATTTTAAGGTGAGGAATAAGGAATGCAGGTCCAGAGGATAGTTTTGTCTTTTTTTTCTGTTCAGGTATCCCTAATGGCCCTTTGCTGAGACAGTACGGACAAATACTGCAGTTGTCACCTGCTAGTTTACTGGGGGAACCCTGCCTTGGTGCTTCCTGGAAAACCTACACATCTCATAAGAAATCTTAAAAAGTATACATTTGAAAATAATGTAAGAACCACGCAGTATTCCACAAGGAAATAAGAAGGTCAATATTGGGAGCTTGGGGTTTGGGTTTCTTTTATTTGCCTGGATTATTGACAGTTATATTTTGAAAGTTAAAGAGGTAGATGAGTAATCTGCATATTTGACCAAAAAAGGAAACTTATTAGGGCTTAATTGAAACGCATGGCACTCAGAGTTACTTGAAAAGCATTTGGACCTATGTTTTGGGTTTTCAGTATTTTTTAAGAAAATTAAGGTGGAGTATAATTTCAGGTTCATACACACGTACACGCGCACACACACACACGCACACACAGTGATACGCAGGAGATGGCTAGTGTTGTCTTAAAAGAGCTATTTATGTACATCTCTCCCCATCTCCAGTTGAGTGACTTTAAGTTGATAGCTTGAAATTGGCTATGGTAGCATATTTACTCTGCAGAAATTGACAAAAGCTACCAATCAGTTTTTTTGTTTGTTTCTTTTTGTTTTTCCATAGTGCCAGTTGTTAAACATTGAGCAGCACATCACTGCCATAACAGGGCGTGTTTTCCTCAAATTTCAATGACGGTTGCAGAACTTTTCACATTTATCTAAAATATCACTGTTAGAGTCATTCAGTGAAGGTTTAATTTCTATATAGCTTTATTCCCAACTTCTGTCCCAGAGGGTGGCAGCATGGTGCAATAAAAAATACCTGGGGCTTTGTATTAGAAGGTGCTGTTAATCCCTGCTCTGTCCCTTTGCCTGTTTGACTTTGGAAAAGCTCACTGAGCCAAAAATTGAAAGTAGGGATGGTAATACTACCGTGGAGATTAATTGAGATGATATAGGTGGAGTATGTAGCAGAGTCAGATTGAGTCAATGGGAGCCCACCCTCCCCAGTATCATGGGGACTAATGGGGTTTGATAGTGAAGGGTCCTCAAGAAATGTTTTACTTTCTAATCTCATGAAACCAAAATCTATGAACTGGATGAGGTCTTGGGAAAAGTTCAGTATCTTTATTTCACAGACAATGTCATTGATATTAGATGAGTAATCCAAGGCCAGGGTCTTTTGAATTCTAATAAAGTTCAGTTGCTCTTTCTCTACTTGCCTATGGTACCACCTCTAGGCCTTTAGATAGATCATTTAACTATTTCTTCTCTCTTCTCTCTTTGTCTACCCTCTCTTCATTCTTTGCCTTATTCTTCTCCCTCTTTCTCAATCCAATTTAATTTGATCTTGATTTTATTAAGTTGGTCTGGTGCCTCGAGAAAGGTAGATTACTTGATTAAAATTTAGACCCCCTGCAAAAGTCTATCTTACTTGAATAGTGAAGCCTCTGATGATGAAAGATACTAGTATCAATGTCAGGTGAATGGAAGAGCTGTGAGCAGATCAGGTGACTCATGGAAGATGACCCATAGAACAAAGGAACTATTTAGTAGGTGACTACTTAGGAAGAACAAGAAGGAAAATCCTATTTCCTGAGAGCTTGTTATGTGCCATATTCTGTACTAGCTATTTCATGATTGCACTTACTTTTAGATACTATATTCTCTTTTTTACTGATGAGCAAATTAAGGCATAGTAGCCGTAAGCTATCTTGCCCAAAGTCATACAGTCAGTTCATGGTGGAGCTAAGATTCAAAACCAAAGTGGCCATGCACTGCCGTTTTTTCCAATGCTAGGTTAGTCAGCTCAGAGTACATAGCTTCCTCCCCATTCATTTTCCTTCACAATTTGAAATTGGGCTTTGAAAGAAATACGCTTTGTTGAGTTCTGTCCATTTAAATAGACATATTTCAGGCAATGGTTTAAAATTCCTAGAAACCATATTTAGTTTCTACTTCCCAGGAATGTTTACATTTTAAGAGATTATACAAGCCATCCAAATCACTAAGACAATAAGTGTTACTTCAGGTAACACACACAAATTTACACAGTGCATTCTACTGAATTTTGGTTTTGTTATGAGGTGAGCATCAAAATCAGGAGGGATTTGGAAGGTGATAGAGAAAGTGCCATTTAAAGGGAGTAATTTAAAGGGCAGAGGAAGGAAGGGTGGAAGATATGGATGACATATTACACTCACTTCACAGTCCTGTCTAGGCTCAGCAAAGGCAGAGTTTGTTTTGTAGAGAAAGAGACCCCATAAATGCCCCCTTTATGTCCATCTGATGGGGTCTGCAAGGTCAAGTAGATGAAAGGCTATGGAAAAGCATGAGCCTCTGGAGAAGATAAAAGATCACAATTCATCCCAGTTTTCAGGAGTCAGAAGTGGGATGATTCATTATGAGATCAGAAATGCAGATCCATAAAGGACAGCTGTCAACAATGGCATTTATTTATGCCCACTCAGTACAGAAAGTACTTCTACTTGTGCTTCGGTCTCTTCAGTCATATGAAGCATATTCTTGTGAGGATTCATAATACCTCATGAATTGCTTTCAGAAGACTTAGAAATCATCCAGGGAGGACCTTCGCTGTGCAAGATCTGAGCCTGAGACTTGTTTACAGAGAGGAAAGACTAGTGAAAGGGAAAGCGTGTTATGTTTTTTTTTTTTTTTCTACTTCATGTACTGAAAGGTATTTAAATGTAAGGTTTTGTTTTGATTAGGGACATGATAGTGTGTTTTACATCAGGGTAATAGGCTCAGAATATGCAATGTCATGAACTGAAGGCCAGCAAAAGACAAGACTATAGTAACAATAATAACAGAAGTTACTATTATTGTGTGCTTATTTAGAGCAGTGTCTGGTAAATGAAAATCTTGGTGATGACGATGAGTAGGAAGAGGATGATAATGGTGGTGATGGTGGCAGTGGTGGTGATGATGATGATGATGATGATGGTGACGTTGATGATGATGGTAGTGGCCCTGACGGTGTGCCAGGCGCTGTGCCTAGCACTTTATATGGATTATTTCATCTATGCCCGAGAACTCTATGCAACAGAGATCATCACAGGCAGGAGATGGTGAAGCCAGGGTTGCTAAGGCTCTGTGTGTTTGACACCATGCAATATTTAAAGGCCATTCTTAAAGCACCTGCTTTGGCTGGTTAGTCAAGACTAAAGAAAAACCCAAAGCAGCAGGAATCTTCTGCTTTTTGCTTTTCTTCTCTTTTAACCATTGCCTGTGATAATTATGTATGCATGCACATCCATATAACCATCTTCAAGTAGAATAGGATACTTTTGACAGTGACTGAAAATGCATTAATTTGGCATAAGCAGTCAAAAAAAGAGATGAGTTATTTTTGATGAAAATTGTTATGCAGCCTATAAGGCAGGGAGAGAAAGTTCCCAGAGATCTGGACTCTGCAAACATTAACTATAACTGCCAACCCAAAAGCCATCTACACTCACACCCAATGGTGTACGGAGTAATACACCAATCAGTTAGTCCACACTCAAACAAACCATCAGTGGTACAATCTTTTCCTGTTATGATCAACAGTTTATGTAACTGAAAAAAAAAAGAAGAGAATTTTCTTGAGATTATGTTTGTCGATTGTTTGCAAAATGTGACAATCACAATTCTAATGCAGATTTTTTTTCCCACTGACAAATAACATCTGCTGTTTATTTGGTTTTGATATCATATAAGCACAATACCGTATCTACACTAAGTGTGCACTTAACTGACAAGAACGTTGCATAGTTAAAAGAAATTTTGTTTGCTAGTAAACATGCCTCAGAAGGTAAGGAAATATTCCATGGAAATATTGGACATATTTATTTTGGAAAAAAAAAGACAGTAGTTTGTCCAAAAAGCAAGTATAATTGATTTTTAAGAAGAATTAATATTCAGCTTATTGCTAAAATGCAAGTGTTGGATTTTTAAAAATTGTGTAATTCCTACTTTCTGCCTGCCAGGAAAACATCACAAATGTCTCAAGAGACCATACATTACAGATCTAATAATAAAGCAATATGTGTAGCTTATGATTAGTTAAATAGTAGTTGGTGCATTGTCCTGAGTTGATCAAATCAACTGTAGCTCTGTAAACTGGAGTGAAAACTATATAAACTACATTTAATAATACACAGAGTCAGTGGTGCTTTTTGACCCCTTCATATCTCCAGATGAGATGGAAAACTCATATGGAGATAAACTGAAAATTTGCTTCTCACTTGTTAATAACAGTAACAATACTGATAATAAAAAATAATAACTAACATTGAGCATCTAATTGTTTCAGGCATGGTACTAAATACTTAACATGGATTCTCGCTTCAAATGAAACTATGAGACAGTTCAGGAAACTGAGGGACAGAGACATTAGATGACTCACCTTTGGTCACACTGGCTTGAAAGTGGCAGAGAAGGGCTTTAAACCCAGAGACAGAGTCCAACTCCTCAAACGGAGCCATTAGTATGCAAAGGGGTAGAAAGCAAGAGAGTAATAACATTATCTACTGATTTAATCAACCACTAAATTTTGGGTTCCAGGTGTTTAGGGAATAAGATGTGGTACGATATTAATCATGTAGCAGAGACCGACTTGGGTCCTAATCCAGAAACTTATTAATTTTCTGACCTTTGGTGAATTATTTAATGTCTCCAGACTTCACTTTCCTCAATGGTTAAGTGGTAGTATTAGTACCTTACAGAATCATTGTGACAATGTAAAAGCTAAATCCCCTGGCACTAATATGAGTGTTTGATATTGGAATTATTTCACGTTCTGCTGTTGTAATATCAATACGCCTTAAGTACAAACGATACTAGAGAAGGGGTGAATTCATGTGCCCGATGGTAGCAGGGAATCCTTGAAGGATAAAGTGAAGATGGGAAAAGGAATGGGAGGTCATACCAGGAAGGGCAATCAGAAGCACAGACATAAGAAAGACCCTGATGTGAGTGAGAGATGATAAATAAATTCACCCTCACAGGACAAAAGGTTTCACACAAGATAAGATAGAAATGAGATTGTATGAGCCATTGTATATCATTTTGTTTCATGGCTCAAAATAAGCACATTCATCATATTTGATTCTGATAAGTGTCCCCAACCTTTATGTAAAAATCCCTTATTTAAGTGTAAAAGAAGCAGAAGTCTTTTATTTGGCTTAATAATGATCCTGAGAATATTAACTCTCTGTGTAACTATCCTTATGTCTAATCACCTGGGACATTTGTTAAAAATTCAGATCCCTGACCTTCTCTGGATTTGGAGTAGAACCCAAGAATCCGTGTATTTACTATCACTTGCAGGTAATTCTTATCATTAGGAAAAGTTTGGGAAGCAAGGCTGTAATCCACCCTCCACGTCACACCAAAATCATCTTTATAAAACAAATAATTTACCAGCCAAGTATCCTTACATAGCTTGCCATTGCATCTCAGATAAAGCACAGATACTCGGGCAGAACATTCAAGATCATGCACAGCCTGTTCTGATCTACCTTCCAAACCACTCTGCCCCAGCAGCCTGTGTCCCAACCATACCACACTGCACACAAGTCTCTGCTCATGCTTTTTGCGTCCCGTGGCCTGAAATCCTCTCGTATCTGCTTTCTTCCCTAGAAAACTGACACATGCTTAAAGGCTCAGTTCAAATGTCACCTCTTCTGTTGTAACCATCCTGCATCCCACTAAGGAGAATCCCACCCCCACTTTTCTGACCTTCCATAACATTTTGCACTGACATCTCTTGTATGTCGGTGCTACATATTATCTATTTCTGAAAGGGTTCAGACTCTGTTTTATTTACCTTGTACCCCTCAGTGCTTAGAATAGTGCTTAACACAAAGGAAGTGCTCAATAAACATTGGTTGAATAAATGAATGCATGAGTAAAGATTTATTTCACACTCTGTCTGTACTTTAGTTTGTTCCTTGAGTAATGGAAGACATTTGAAAAAGATGACTGGGGTTATTTGCTGGAATATTTTTGCTAAATTATTTTCATCCTTTTTTTTTTTTTTTTTTGCATTGGCCTGTCA
Source organism: Phoca vitulina (assembly GCF_004348235.1). Classification (NCBI taxonomy): domain Eukaryota; kingdom Metazoa; phylum Chordata; class Mammalia; order Carnivora; family Phocidae; genus Phoca; species Phoca vitulina. The sequence goes on from NW_022589707.1 coordinate 76,189,169, forward strand.
GTGGTGAACTTTAATAAGCCTTTTAAAATCAAGATCCTTTGATTTTTAATAATAAAAAAATATGCAGTCTAAAGTCCATTTTTCATCATGCCTCTTTGTTAGAATAGCATGGAGCTTGAAAGTTGCCATACACTGGAGTTTGAGTTAAAGCCCATGCATTATCTGACATAATAGAAGATGTCTTTCCTGTCTGTCTCTGATGTCAACATTTTGCATATTCAAGGAAAATGACACCATGGCCAAAAGAAGAAAGGCCAGAGGGTGAAGTGGAGGAAAAAAAAAAAAAGGCAAATGCAAAATGAAGACACCCAATGCTAGAAAGGAAAAATAAAGGTTAAAGAACAGCTAGTTTGGTTATGAGAGACTGTAAAATTAAATCCTTTATGTTTTTATCCTACAAAATTTTAGGTCTTCCTAAATTTGCCTAAGCCAACTTTTCTGAGGGAAGATCTTTTTTTATTGTCCAGTGTTTTGGTGCCAATTTTTGTAGCACACACTAAAGCTAAATTTGCAGCCAGTTTGCATATAATTTATTTTAAAAGCTTAAATAGGATCTTTTCCATGCAAGGTAAAGCTTTTAAAATACAAAACAAGCAAGGAGAGTGAATGGCTGTTACTCATTCCGTGTCTACCCCTGAGTGGTGTTTATGGAGGGGCCTGGGTGTATTTCAGGTGGAGTGCTTGGTCCCAGCAGTAAATGCAGCACTCTCCTGACATCACTCTCGAGAGAATGAGAGGCTGTTTGTGTAAGGGTTTGAAATGTTATCTTTTGAGGCAGGGATAATGTGATTCTATGTCTGCTCTCTTCTTCTTCTCTTGTGGAGGCACCAGTGTGTCACCCTGTTCTTGAAATTCAGAATCCATGCATAACACACCAAAGGCCAAATAAGTGATTCTTCTTCTGATACTTGTTCTCGCCAAACTTGTTGATCTCCTTCTAATTACTTGTCATTTAGCTTCATAAAGTACTTTTTACCTTGAGTTGTCAAAATAGTTTGTGGAGATTATCTTGTTTTTCTTTGCAGTGTTTCTAAGAGCAGAATGCATTTCATTCCTATTTAATGGTAGAGATAAAAGAGATGCTCTGCACTCAGAAACTTTGGAGCAGGGAACGAGGTGGTAGCAAATTTATTCATTAAGATCTAAGTCTGTAGACTATAAATTTATCTTCAACACTGTACAAGGTTAGCACAAGTTTTTCCAGTAGCTTCTGTACCTGGTGCCCTGAGTGGTGTATCTACCTGGACATCCTTCTCTGCCATGCTTGCTTGATTGGTGGGGAGGGGAGATGCTACATTTATTGCAATAGTTTTCTATTTTTAGACAGAGACCCTGAAGCAGAGAAGGGAACAGTTATTTGCCTGAGAGCCAAAAAAATTGCTCATTATTAAATCTAATTCTACAATAGGAAACTATTGATTTCTATCCATGCAATATACTCTGGTTTTCTGTCAGTTTTTTGTCTTTTCACCTCCTCCTCCTCCTTCTTCTTCTTATTGTTATTTGGTCTTCTTTGATGGTCCTTAACTGAGATAAGTTGAACTAGATGTCAAAGACAAGGCCAGTTGGAAAAGGCGTGTAAATAGTAAAATGACTGATTCTTTGACCCTTGAAAGAAAAAGAAAGTCATGCTTACAAGTTTAAAAGAATGGTTCAGTTGGATGATTCTGAAAGTATGCAGCCTTGTTATTAACACTGAAAACTTTAATTACATTTCATTATACTATATTAACTTCTCTTAATTGCTAAAATGGGACTATGAAAGCAAAAACAAAAATGCCTAATCCCTAGAAGCTAGATTTTCTTCGCTGCTTTGTAATGTAAATGTGCCTGTGTGTATATTAAAATTCACACACTCCATCCATCTATCTGGCTTTTAACGGAGGGGTCACCTGATTTCACCTAGAGCCGCCCCCCTCCCTTTCGCAGAGGAAACCCAAAAGTGAGAGACAGGCGCTTACAGAACACAGGTTCTCATGCTGGGAGATGTAAATGACCCCGACTGAACGGAATCGAGTGAGGTTGCTGGTGGGGGTTGGGGAAAGAGAAACGGAGGGAGAGAGCAAAAGCGTGTGAGGGGAGAGAGAGAGAGAGAGAGAGAGAGAGGGAGAGAGAGAGGGAGGGAGGGGGGGGGGGGGGGAGGGAGAGAGAGAGAGAGAGAAGTGCTGCATGCTTCATCTTTGAGAGGAGGGGAAAACAAAAGACCTCAGCGGCAGTTTTGTTGCTGTGTCTGGCTTAAAGAGGAAAATTCTGGACATCCATGCTGAAAAAAGCAAAGCTCAGCTGAGACTACTTCTATCAAGAAAATTATATTATCTGAGAATGGGTTGGATCAGTACAGGTGGTTTGAGAAGACACTGACTGAGGACCATGGAAAGGTGGGAGAGGACGTGCGGCTTCTCTGCTTCCTTTGAACAGAGCTCTAGGTTAGTAAGCTGAAACTGACCCCGGTCTGGCTTAAATATCTGTATGTGTATATGTGTGTGTTTTCTATTTATAACCTCCAAACCCTCCTGCTCCCCAGCCGCTGGGTAAGCAGTGCCATATTCCACCAGATGTGAACCTAAACTTGGTTTGACTCTCACTTCATTACCAAATGCCTCCCGTTTGCTTGCGGAGCTTTTGTTCAATACGGCCAGTGGAGAGCCGTCATGATGTCTCCTTCTGAGTCAGAATGTGTGTTTGAGCCCGGGATTGTCAGGTGGCTGTTTGGTGAATAGTTAGCATTTTGCTCCAGGAGGCTGCAAATGCACGATTAGGTTATTGTGAACTGTAAACAGCAAATATCTGCTGACTTGGCATTTCTCGTAATGTCAGAATAATTCAGAGATATCTGACTGAATTTGCCTTATCTTCATTTCCCACAGAATTGAGTTCAAATATAATAAGTTTGAAATGGCACCCTACCAACAAAGACACACGCCAGGTATTCTCATGGCAGAGTATGTTTTACCTCCCACTGGAGCCAAAGCTTAAAATTTTATTTTATTGGGACCTGGTTTGAGGAAAGAATACAATATGTCATCATTAAAATAGATGCCAAGGCGTTTTTTTTTTTTTATAATTGGTTATAGATGTGTGTAAAACAAACACATGATCTCTCGTTTCTTGCTGTGCAGATAGAGTGCCTTTTGTTCCAGCATGTGTATTTTCCTGTGTTTTTACAAAGAAAGCATTGCCTGTGCTTTCTGTGATAGGAGACTTGCATGCCAGTTTGCCATTGTGCACTCAAGAATCTGCTCTATTCTGAAGTAAACTGCCCAGAGGTATTAGTCAAGAAGCTGGAGGAGGGTGGGGAGTGGGGAGACGTGGGTTTTTTTCCTTCCTCCTTCTTTTTTTTTTTAACTGTAAGCTCAGAAGTGTCTAATTCACATGATTTTAAGAGGAAATGGGGGAAGGCATTTAGTTTTGAATTGGATGCAGATCTGTGCCGTGCAATTGCCAAAGACTATATCAAGAAGATGCTCAAAGCAGAGGGGATCCGATTTGTAATGGACTCTCTAAGAAAATGTTCTGTGAGGGTGACTGGCTGGGTCCCTTTTGACCAAATTAAGATGCGCTCTGGCAGTGCTTTAGCAGCTGTGAGCTGACATTTTCTGGTGAACCTAGTGAAAAATGGCTCCATATCTCTCCTCCCAGTCCTGAGGAGATGGTCTCTTCGAGTTGTCGAGCCTTCCTCCAATGTGATTTGCTCCTATGGTTGTTTTCTGATAGGGACGGATAGGCTCTTGGTTCCTTTCAGTTCACCTGCCTTTTTAGATCTCGGGTTGAATGGGGAGTGGGTGGTGACGGTTTTACTTCAAGTACAAACTACCCAGCAAGGCTAGCAGAAGATATTTTTCTGGCAATCACGTTTCCATTTTTAAAAGCCTAGACTATATTTCTTTGGACACAATATAAAGCACTTTTTGTTGTTGTTTAGCGGGCTAGTCAACAATTTCCCCAAGAAAAGACGCACGCATGTGTGGTACTTTACATTTGGACTCTCCGCGTGGGAAGTGACAGGTAAAAACATAGGGATACTTGCCTATCATCCATCTCTGAAAAGATAAAGCTGCCGTCTTCTGTCTTACTGTTTTCCCCCTGTTTTTGAATCGTGACTCGTTGTGCCAGGAGAAGGATCATGTCCCAGAGTTAGAATGCAGGGAGGTGATATACTACTGTCCTGTACTACTCCTGTGCTTATTAAGGAATTCCTGTGCTGAGCAGGGAGTGGACGTTCTATAGCAGCCACACTGTTCCTTTATTTAGGCTTCGGTTTGTGAAAACTCCAACCAGCAGAGGCAGGATGCGCTTTAGCAGAGAGCTATGTGTTTGAGACCCTGGTTAAGAGAATGTGTTATTGGATGGGGGGAGGGTGTGTGTGAAATGGGTTGCTCTCTATTATACAACGTTCTAAGATGATCGTGTGAGTGTAGACTGAGTTCAGGAGGGAAGGGTTGGGCTCTCCATATTTTAGGTAAGAAGTACAGCACTAACCACCAGAGAGGACAACGTGAGAATGCAAAAGAAAGAGTACAATAGTGTGTGCCTCGTGCAGAAACAGTAATTCTTTAAATTGTATGATAGTTCCCTAATTATGGGAGTTTGAAAAAAAAATCTCAAGACTTTCTGAAAAATGGCATGAAGTCACCTCTACATTATGACAAGTAAGACTTCTAGTACAGTGTTTTTAACTGCATTATGGAAACAGCTCCCTAAGTGCTTTAGATACTATACCACTTGTACCGCTGTAGGATCTCTTAGAGGTTTGCATCTTGGACACTTTTCCATAGGACAGGACTTACAACACAGATTTTCTTGGAGTCTGTTTGGAATAATATTGATGAAACAATGGGATTTGCCTCTTTAGTAGAACAACAGAACTGAAACTTTAACACTACATGCGGATCTGATTACCGCTTTTATACATGTGGACAATTTGACTATGGTACATAGTGTGCTTTGGGGAAATTGATGCAATTATAGTTGAACAATGAACAAAACAATAGATAACACAATGAAAACATGGATTTCAACATTCATGGGAGGATTAGTAGGGTCTCTCTTAAATATTGTTAATGACTACAGGTGAGGGCATTTTACCCAGAGAAATTTCAGAGGTCTAGAATGAGAGGACCATGTTTATACAACTAAGGACATAGCTCACCAGCTGTTTTAGAAGCTAGATGTCACTGATATTTAAACCAGATAATATGTAACATACAAAAGAATTGCATACAAAGAATCATGAACCCTGGGAACTTTCCACCAATGGAATTTTGTTTTAAAAGCAGCAAAATAGCTTTTTTTTTTTTTTAAAGATTTTATTTATTTGACAGAGAGAGAACATGAGAAAGGGAACACAAGCAGGGGGAGTGGGAGAGAGAGAAGCAGGCTTCCCGCTGAGCAGGGAACCTGATGCGGGGCTCAATCCCAGGACCCCGGGACCACAACCTGAGCCCAAGGCAGACGCCTAATGACTGAGCCACCCAGGCGCCCCAAAAGCAGCAAAATAGCTTTAATGTAAAAGCAGTTCACAGAGCAGCAGCTATCAAAGGAGAACCAAGAAAATCTAGGACTAATAAGAAATATTTGTAACGAGGTGCATGTGATGCCTGAGTGACCCTCAGGATACCAATAAGTTCTTAATGAGAGCTGAAAAAGAAAAAGCCACATGTTGAAATAAATTTCAGTATAGCTTCCAAGTTTGGAAAATAGGAAATTTCCTAGGAGTAAAATTAGTTGTTCATATGGTGCCTGTGGCATAGAAGCGAGAAAAGTTGAGATAAAACAATCACGTTTCAGAAAAAGATATTTTACCCTAACTGAATTATTATTTTTAATTGTTTTTGAACACAAAACTTCTAAGTTTCTGAAAATATCTTGAGTAATAATGGCCTCCTTTCTAGCCTCCATTTTCTGTTACTTTTAGAACTCTACTACCCTGAATTCCATTTTCAATTTTTAAGTCTTATTAGGTGGCAACATGACATTAAATAAGTACAAGCCATTGAGTTTAAAATGCTTTAATTTTCTGTTCAATTTCAGGTATGTTTCTCTTCTAAATCTGTCATATCTACAACTCCTACTCTACGTCATACAGCATGTGGCAGTCTCAGTTCTGAGACCTCAATTGCTTACTCTGAAGATAGCAGATGTTTAATATAAGTGGAAAAATAAATAAATAAAAGTGTATTGCTATTTGACTGCATTAGGTAGTACCCTAAAAAAGATTAGAACCATGTTATGATGTGAATTATCAGTGCAAGTGATTCACAGATATCAGAGGTTAAAGTAGATACTGTATATCTCAAGCATATTAAGGCTTATAAAATATACTCCATATATAGAATAGGGGTTAGTTCTTTTCCTGGTGCTCATCATGAAGACAACTTTCTGTTAAATAGTATCTTTGACAAATAATATATTTTCCAGAAATAGTGCATTATTCTGTTTCCTCTCATAGATCCTCTGCCTGGTTTCCCAAATTACACAAAGAATATACCTAATCCAATGAAAGTGATAATGATAAAGAAAAAGTTCTAATCAAGGTGTTTCAAAATTTAATATTTACTCTGAAACAACACTGTCAGAATAGCTTTTTCTTCTTCTTCTTCTCCTTCTTCTCCTTCTTCTCCTTCTCCTTCTTCTCCTTCTTCTCCTTCTTCTCCTTCTTCTCCTTCT